>NC_071468.1:0-177133 GCF_028500815.1 Rissa tridactyla | reverse complement strand
GCTTTCCGGCGGCGTCAGCCTTGGCGCCTCCGGCGCCCACGATTCACCGCCCACGCCAGCCTGCGAAGCACTTTCCGGTAGGGCTGCGGCTCTGGCGACAGCTCCCATGCCCGAAGAGCCAGGAGGGAAAGCCGTGCCTCGTTGGAAAGCTCTTTGGCAGCCGCTCGCGTGGCCCCACAGCCCGTGGGGCTGTGGGCTTTCCGGCGGCCGTCAGCCTCGGCGACACCGGCGCCCACGTGGCGCCGCCGCGCCAGCCTGCGAAGCATTTTCCGGTAGGGGCGCGGCTCTGGCGACAGCTCCCACGCCCGAAGAGCCAGGAGGGAAAGCCGTGCCTCGTTGGAAAGCTCTTTGGCAGCCGCTGGCGTGGCCCCACAGCCCGTGGGGCTGCGGGCTTTCCGGCGGCCGTCATCCTCAGCGACTCCGGCGCCCACGTGGCGCCGCCGCGCCAGCCTGCAAAGCATTTTCCGGTAGGGCCGCGGCTCGGGCGACAGCTCCCACGCCCGAAGAGCCAGGAGGAAAGCCGTGCCTCATTGGAAAGCTCTTCGGCAGCCGCTCGCGTGGCCCCACAGCCCGTGGGGCTGCGGGCTTTCGGCGGCCGACAGCCTCGGCGACACCGGCGCCCACGTGGCGCCGCCGCGCCAGCCTGCGAAGCAGTTTCTGGTAGGGCCGCGGCTCTGGCGACAGCTCCCACGCCCGCGAAGAGCCAGGAGGGAAGCCGTGCCTCGTTGGAAAGCTCTTTGGCAGCCACTCGCGTGGCCCCACAGCCCGTGGGGCTGCGGGCTTTCCGGCGGCCGTACAGATTCGGCGACACCGGCGCCCACGTGGCGCGGCCACCCCAGCCTGCGAAGCATTTTCCGATAGGGCCGTGGCTCTGGTGACAGCTCCCACGCCCGAAGAGCCAGGAGGGAAAGCCGTGCCTCATTGGAAAGCTCTTTGGCAGCCGCTCGCGTGGCCCCGCAGCCCGTGGGGCTGCGGGCTTTCCGGCGGCCATCAGCCTCGGCGACACCGGCGCCCACGTGGCTCGGCCGCGCCAGCCCTGCGAAGCATATTCCGGTAGGGCCGCAGCTCTGGCGACAGCTCCCATGCTCGAAGAGCGAGGAGGGAAAGCCGTGCCTCATTGGAAACCTCTTTGGCAGCCGCTCGCATGGCCCCACAGCCCGTGGGGCTGCGGGCTTTCCGGCGGCCGTCAGCCTCGGCGACACCGGCGCCCACGTGGCGCCGCCGCGCCAGCCTGCGAAGCATTTTCCGGTAGGGCCGCGGCTCTGGCGACAGCTCCCACGCCCGAAGAGCCAGGAGGGAAAGCCATGCCTCGTTGGAAAGCTCTTTGGCAGCCGCTCGTGTGGCCCCACAGCCCGTGGGGCTGCGGGCTTTCCGGCGGCCGTCAGATTCGGCGCCACCGGCGCCCACGTGGCGCCGCCACGCCAGACTGCGAAGCATTTTCCGGTAGGGGTCGCGGCTCTGGCGACAGCTCCCACGCCCGAAGAGCCAGGAGGGAAAGCCGTTGCCTCCTTGGAAAGCTCTTTGGCAGCCGCTCGCGTGGCCCCACAGCCCGTGGGGCTGCGGGCTGTCCGGCGGCCGTCAGCCTTGGCCACACCGGCGCCCACGTGGCACCACCACCCCAGCCTGCGAAGCATTTTCCGGTAGGGCCGTGGCTCTGGTGACAGCTCCCACGCCCGAAGAGCCAGGAGGGAAAGCCGTGCCTCCTTGGAAAGCTCTTTGGCAGCCGCTCGCGTGGCCCCACAGCCCCGTGGGCTGCGGGCTTTCCGGCGGCCATCAGCCTCGGTGACACCGTGTTGCCCACGTGGCTCGGCCACGCCAGCCTGCGAAGCATATTCCGGTAGGGTCGCAGCTCTGGCGACAGCTCCCATGCCCGAAGAGCGAGGAGGGAAAGCCGTGCCTCGTTGGAAAGCTCTTTGGCAGACGCTCGCGTGGCCCCACAGCCCGTGGGGCTGCGGGCTTTCCGGCGGCCGTCAGCCTTGGCGCCTCCGGCGCCCACGATTCACCGCCACGCCAGCCTGCGAAGCACTTTCCGGTAGGGCTGCGGCTCTGGCGACAGCTCCCATGCCCGAAGAGCCAGGAGGGAAAGCCGTGCCTCGTTGGAAAGCTCTTTGGCAGCCGCTCGCGTGGCCCCACAGCCCGTGGGGCTGTGGGCTTTCCGGCGGCCGTCAGCCTCGGCGACACCGGCGCCCACGTGGCGCCGCCGCGCCAGCCTGCGAAGCATTTTCCGGTAGGGCCGCGGCTCTGGCGACAGCTCCCACGCCCGAAGAGCCAGGAGGGAAAGCCGTGCCTCGTTGGAAAGCTCTTTGGCAGCCGCTCGTGTGGCCCCACAGCCTGTGGGGCTGCGGGCTTTCCAGGGGCCGTCAGCCTCCCCGCCACCGGCGCCCACGTGGCGCCGCCGCGCCAGCCTGTGAAGCATTTTCGGGTAGGGCCGCGGCTCTGGCGACAGCTCCCACGCCCGAAGAGCCAGGAGGGAAAGCCGTGCCTCCTTGTAAAGCTCTTTGGCAGCCGCTCGCGTGGCCCCACAGCCCGTGGGGCTGCGGGCTTTCCGGCGGCCGTCAGCCTCGGCGACACCGGTGCCCACGTGGCGCCGCCACGCCAGCCTGCGAAGCATTTTCCGGTAGGGCCGTGGCTCTGGCGACAGCTCCCACGCCCGAAGAGCCAGGAGGGAAAGCCGTGCCTCATTGGAAAGCTCTTTGGCAGCCGCTCGCGTGGCCCCACAGCCCGTGGGGCTGCGGGCTTCCGGCGCCCGTCAGCCTCGGCGACACCGGCGCCCACGTGGCGCCACCGCGCCAGCCTGCGAAGCATTTTCCGGTAGGACCGCGGCTCTGGCGACAGCTCCCACGCCCGAAGAGCCAGGAGGGAAAGCCGTGCCTCCTTGGAAAGCTCTTTGGCAGCCGCTGGCGTGGCCCCACAGCCCGTGGGGGCTGCGGGCTTTCCAGCGGTCGTCAGCCTCGGCGACACCGGCGCGCACGTGTCGCCGCCGCGCCAGACTGCGAAGCATTTTCCGGTAGGGCCGCGGCTCTGGTGACAGCTCCCACGCCCGAAGAGCCAGGAGGGAAAGCCGTGCCTCCTTGGAAAGCTCTTTGGCAGCCGCTCGCGTGGCCCCACAGCCCGTGGGGCCGCGGGCTTTCCGGCGGCCGTCAGCCTCGGCGACACCGGCGCCCACGTGGCGCCGCCGCGCCAGCCTGCAAAGCATTTTCCGGTAGGGCCGCGGCTCTGGCGACAGCTCCCACGCCCGAAGAGCCAGGAGGGAAAGCCGTGCCTCGTTGGAAAGCTCTTTGGCAGCCGCTCGCGTGGCCCCACAGCCCGTGGGGCTGCGGGCTTACCAGCGGCCGTCAGCCTCGGCGACACCGGCGCCCACGTGGCGCCGCCGCGCCAGACTGCGAAGCATTTTCCGGTAGGGCCGCGGCTCTGGTGACAGCTCCCACGCCCGAAGAGCCAGGAGGGGAAAGCCGTGCCTCATTGGAAAGCTCTTTGGCAGCCGCTCGCGTGGCCCCACAGCCCGTGGGGCTGTGGGCTTTCCGGCGGCCGTCAGCCTCGGGGACACCGGTGCCCACGTGGCGCGGCCACGCCAGCCTGCGAAGCATTTTCCGGTAGGGCCGCGGCTCTGGTGACAGCTCCCACGCCCGAAGAGCCAGGAGGGAAAGCCGTGCCTCATTGGAAAGCTCTTTGGCAGCCGCTCGCGTGGCCCCGCAGCCCGTGGGGCTGCGGGCTTTCCTGTGGCCGTCAGCCTCGGCGACACCGGCGCCCACGTGGCGCCGCCGCGCCAGCCTGCGAAGCATTTTCCGGTAGGGCCGCGGCTCTGGCGACAGCTCCCACGCCCGAAGAGCCAGGAGGGAAAGCCATGCCTCCTTGGAAAGCTCTTTGGCAGCCGCTCGCGTGGCCCCACAGCCCGTGGGACTGCGGGCTTTCCGGCGGCCGTCAGCCTCGGCGACACCGGCGCCCACGTGGCGCCCCCGCGCCAGCCTGCGAAGCATTTTCCGGTAGGGCCGCGGCTCTGGCGACAGCTCCCACGCCCGAAGAGCCAGGAGGGAAAGACGTGCCTCCTTGGAAAGCTCTTTGGCAGCCGCTCGCGTGGCCCCACAGCCTGTGGGGCTGCGGGTTTTCCGGCGCCCGTCAGCCTCGGCGACACCGGCGCCCACGTGGCGCCGCCGCGCCAGACTGCGAAGCATTTTCCGGTAGGACCGCGGCTCTGGCGACAGCTCCCACGCCCGAAGAGCCAGGAGGGAAAGCCGTGCCTCATTGGAAAGCTCTTTGGCAGCCGCTCGCGTGGCCCCACAGCCCGTGGGGCTGCGGGCTTTCCGGCGGCCGTCAGCCTCGGCGACACCGGCGCCCACGTGGCGCCCCCGCGCCAGCCTGCGAAGCATTTTCCGGTAGGGCCGCGGCTCTGGCGACAGCTCCCACGCCCGAAGCGCCAGGAGGGAAAGCCATGCCTCCTTGGAAAGCTCTTTGGCAGCCGCTCGCGTGGCCCCACAGCCTGTGGGGCTGCGGGTTTTCCGGCGCCCGTCAGCCTCGGCGACACCGGCGCCCACGTGGCGCCGCCGCGCCAGACTGCGAAGCATTTTCCGGTAGGACCGCGGCTCTGGCGACAGCTCCCACGCCCGAAGAGCCAGGAGGGAAAGCCGTGCCTCATTGGAAAGCTCTTTGGCAGCCGCTGGCGTGGCCCCACAGCCCGTGGGGCTGCGGGCTTTCTGGCGGCCGTCAGCCTTGGCGACACCGGCGCCCACGTGGCGCAGCCACGCCAGCCTGCGAAGCATTTTCCGGTAGGGCCGCGGCTCTGGCGACAGCTCCCACGCCCGAAGAGCGAGGAGGGAAAGTCGTGCCTCTTTGGAAAGCTCTTTGGCAGCCGCTCGCGTGGCCCCACAGCCCGTGGGGCTGCGGGCTTTCCGGCTGCCGTCAGCCTCGGCGCCACCGGCGCCCACGTGGCGCCGCCGCGCCAGCCTGCGAAGCATTTTCCGGTAGGGCCGCGGCTCTGGCGACAGTTCCCACGCCCGAAGAGCCAGGAGGGAAAGCCGTGCCTCATTGGAAAGCTCTTTGGCAGCCGCTGGCGTGGCCCCACAGCCCGTGGGGCTGCGGGCTTTCCGGCGGAAGTCAGCCTACCCGCCAACGGCGCCCACGTGGCGCCGCCGCGCCAGCCTGTGAAGCATTTTCCGGTAGGGCCGTGGCTCTGGCGACAGCTCCCACGCCCGAAGAGCCAGGAGGGAAAGCCGTGCCTCGTTGGAAAGCTCTTTGGCAGCCGCTCGCGTGGCCCCACAGCCCGTGGGGCCGCAGGATTTCCGGCGGCCGTCAGATTCGGCGACACCGGCGCCCACGTGGCGCCGCCACGCCAGACTGCGAAGCATTTTCGGGTAGGGCCGCGGCTCTGGCGACAGCTCCCACGCCCGAAGAGCCAGGAGGGAAAGCCGTGCCTCGTTGGAAAGCTCTTTGGCAGCCGCTCGCGTGGCCCCACAGCCCGTGGGGCTGCGGGCTTTTTGGCGGCCGTACAGATTCGGCGACACCGGCGCCGACGTGGCGCCGCCGCGCCAGCCTGCAAAGCATTTTCCGGTAGGGCCGCGGCTCTGGCGACAGCTCCCACGCCCGAAGAGCCAGGAGGGAAAGCCGTGCCTCGTTGGAAAGCTCTTTGGCAGCCGCTGGCGTGGCCCCACAGCCCGTGGGGCTG
This sequence comes from Rissa tridactyla, assembly GCF_028500815.1. Taxonomy (NCBI): domain Eukaryota; kingdom Metazoa; phylum Chordata; class Aves; order Charadriiformes; family Laridae; genus Rissa; species Rissa tridactyla. Next base: position 171,474 of record NC_071468.1, on the reverse strand, counting down.
CGGGCTTTCCAGCGGCCGTCAACCTCGGCGACACCGGCGCGCACGTGGCGCCGCCGCGCCAGACTGCGAAGCATTTTCCGGTAGGGCCGCGGCTCTGGCGACAGCTCCCACGCCCGAAGAGCCAGGAGGGAAAGCCGTGCCTCATTGGAAAGCTCTTTGGCAGCCGCTGGCGTGGCCCCACAGCCCGTGGGGCTGCGGGATTTCCGGCGGCCGTCATATTCGGCGACACCGGTGCCCACGTGGCGCGGCCACGCCAGCCTGCGAAGCATTTTCCGGTAGGGCCGCGGCTCTGGTGACAGCTCCCACGCCCGAAGAGCCAGGAGGGAAAGCCGTGCCTCCTTGGAAAGCTCTTTGGCAGCCGCTCGCGTGGCCCCACAGCCCGTGGGGCTGTGGGCTTTCCGGCGGCCGTCAGCCTCGGCGACACCAGCGCCCACGTGGCGCCCCCGCGCCAGCCTGCGAAGCATTTTCCGGTAGGGCCGTGGCTCTGGCGACAGCTCCCACGCCCGAAGAGCCAGGAGGGAAAGACGTGCCTCATTGGAAAGCTCTTTGGCAGCCGCTCGCGTGGCCCCACAGCCCGTGGGGCCGCGGGCTTTCCGGCGGCCATCAGCCTCGGCGACACCGGCGCCCACGTGGTGCCGCCGCGCCAGACTGCGAAGCATTTTCCGGTAGGGCCGCGGCTCTGGTGACAGCTCCCACGCCCGAAGAGCCAGGAGGGAAAGCCGTGCCTCCTTAGAAAGCTCTTTGGCAGCCGCTCGCGTGGCCCCACAGCCCGTGGGGCTGCGGGCTTTCCGGCGGCCGTCAGATTCGGCGACACCGGCGCCCACGTGGCGCGGCCACGCCAGCCTGCGAAGCATTTTCCAGTAGGGCCGCGGCTCTGGTGACAGCTCCCACGCCCGAAGAGCCAGGAGGGAAAGCCGTGCCTCCTTGGAAAGCTCTTTGGCAGCCGCTCGCGTGGCCCCACAGCCCGTGGGGCTGCGGGCTTTCCGGCGGCCGTCAGCCTCGGCGACACCGGCGCCCACGTGGCGCCGCCGCGCCAGCCTGCGAAGCATTTTCCGGTAGGGCCGCGGCTCTGGCGACAGCTCCCACGCCCAAAGAGCAGGGAGGGAAAGCCGTGCCTCCTTGGAAAGCTCTTTGGCAGCCGCTCGCGTGGCCCCACAGCCCGTGGGGCTGCGGGCTTTCTGGTGGCCGTCAGCCTCGGCGACAACGGCGCCCACGTGGTGCAGCCACGCCAGCCTGCGAAGCATTTTCCGGTAGGGCCGCGGCTCTGGCGACAGCTCCCCCGCCCGAAGAGCCAGGAGGGAAAGCCGTGTCTCGTTGGAAAGCTCTTTGGCAGCCGCTCGCGTGGCCCCACAGCCCGTGGGGCTGCGGGCTTTCCGGATGCCGTCAGCCTCGGCGCCACCGGCGCCCACGTGGCGCCGCCGCGCCAGCCTGCGAAGCATTTTCCGGTAGGGCCGCGGCTCTGGCGACAGCTCCCACGCCCGAAGAGCCAGGAGGGAAAGCCGTGCCTCGTTGGAAAGCTCTTTGGCAGCCGCTCGCGTGGCCCCACAGCCCGTGGGGCTGCGGGCTTTCCGGCGGCCGTCAGATTCGGCGACACCGGTGCCCACGTGGCGCGGCCACGCCAGCCTGCGAAGCATTTTCCGGTAGGGCCGTGGCTCTGGCGACAGCTCCCACGCCCGAAGAGCCAGGAGGGAAAGCCGTGCCTCATTGGAAAGCTCTTTGGCAGCCGCTCGCGTGGCCCCACAGCCCGTGGGGCTGCGGGCTTTCCTGCGGCCATCAGCCTCGGCGACACCGGCGCCCACGTGGCGCCGCCGCGCCAGCCTGCGAAGCATTTTCCGGTAGGGCCGCGGCTCTGGCGACAGCTCCCACGCCAGAAGAGCCAGGAAGGAAAGCCGTGCCTTGTTGGAAAGCTCTTTGGCAGCCGCTCGCGTGGCCCCACAGCCCGTGGGGCTGCGGGCTTTCCGGCGGCCGTCAGCCTCGGCGACACCGGCGCCCACGTGGCGCCGCCGCGCCAGCCTGCGAAGCATTTTCCGGTAGGGCCGCGGCTCTGGCGACAGCTCCCACGCCCGAAGAGCCAGGAGGGAAAGCCGTGCCTCATTGGGAAAGCTCTTTGGCAGCCGCTCGCGTGGCCCCACAGCCCGTGGGGCTGCGGGCTTTCCGGCGCCCGTCAGCCTCGGCGACACCGGCGCCCACGTGGCGCCGCCGCGCCAGCCTGCGAAGCATTTTCCGGTAGGGCCGCGGCTCTGGCGACAGCTCCCACGCCCGAAGAGCCAGGAGGGAAAGCCGTGCCTCATTGGAAAGCTCTTTGGCAGCCGCTCGCGTGGCCCCACAGCTCGTGGGGCTGCGGGCTTTCCGGCGGCCGTCAGCCTCGGCGACACCGGCGCCCACGTGGCGCCGCCGCGCCAGCCTGCGAAGCATTTTCCGGTAGGGCCGCGGCTCTGGCGACAGCTCCCACGCCAGAAGAGCCAGGAGGGAAAGCCGTGCCTCGTTGGAAAGCTCTTTGGCAGCCGCTGGCGTGGCCCCACAGCCCGTGGGGCTGCGGGCTTTCCAGCGGTCGTCAGCCTCGGCGACACCGGCGCGCACGTGTCGCCGCCGCGCCAGACTGCGAAGCATTTTCCGGTAGGGCCGCGGCTCTGGTGACAGCTCCCACGCCCGAAGAGCCAGGAGGGAAAGCCGTGCCTCATTGGAAAGCTCTTTGGCAGCCGCTCGCGTGGCCCCACAGCCCGTGGGGCCGCGGGCTTTCCGGCGGCCGTCAGCCTCGGCGACACCGGCGCCCACGTGGCGCCGCCGCGCCAGACTGCGAAGCATTTTCCGGTAGGGCCGCGGCTCTGGCGACAGCTCCCACGCCCGAAGAGCCAGGAGGGAAAGCCGTGCCTCATTGGAAAGCTCTTTGGCAGCCGCTCGCGTGGCCCCACAGCTCGTGGGGCTGCGGGCTTTCTGGCGGCCGTCAGCCTCGGCGACACCGGCGCCCACGTGGCGCCGCCGCGCCAGCCTGCGAAGCATTTTCCGGTAGGGCCGCGGCTCTGGCGACAGCTCCCACGCCCGAAGAGCCAGGAGGGAAAGCCGTGCCTCGTTGGAAAGCTCTTTGGCAGCCGCTCGCGTGGCCCCACAGCCCGTGGGGCTGCGGGCTTACCAGCGGCCGTCAGCCTCGGCGACACCGGCGCGCACGTGGCGCCGCCGCGCCAGACTGCGAAGCATTTTCCGGTAGGGCCGCGGCTCTGGTGACAGCTCCCACGCCCGAAGAGCCAGGAGGGAAAGCCGTGCCTCATTGGAAAGCTCTTTGGCAGCCGCTCGCGTGGCCCCACAGCCCGTGGGGATGGGCTTTCCGGCGGCCGTCAGCCTCGGCGACACCGGTGCCCACGTGGCGCGGCCACGCCAGCCTGCGAAGCATTTTCCGGTAGGGCCGCGGCTCTGGTGACAGCTCCCACGCCCGAAGAGCCAGGAGGGAAAGCCGTGCCTCATTGGAAAGCTCTTTGGCAGCCGCTCGCGTGGCCCCGCAGCCCGTGGGGCTGCGGGCTTTCCTGTGGCCGTCAGCCTCGGCGACACCGGCGCCCACGTGGCGCCGCCGCGCCAGCCTGCGAAGCATTTTCCGGTAGGGCCGCGGCTCTGGCGACAGCTCCCACGCCCGAAGAGCCAGGAGGGAAAGCCATGCCTCCTTGGAAAGCTCTTTGGCAGCCGCTCGCGTGGCCCCACAGCCCGTGGGACTGCGGGCTTTCCGGCGGCCGTCAGCCTCGGCGACACCGGCGCCCACGTGGCGTCCCCGCGCCAGCCTGCGAAGCATTTTCCGGTAGGGCCGCGGCTCTGGCGACAGCTCCCACGCCCGAAGAGCCAGGAGGGAAAGACGTGCCTCCTTGGAAAGCTCTTTGGCAGCCGCTCGCGTGGCCCCACAGCCTGTGGGGCTGCGGGTTTTCCGGCGCCCGTCAGCCTCGGCGACACCGGCGCCCACGTGGCGCCGCCGCGCCAGACTGCGAAGCATTTTCCAGTAGGACCGCGGCTCTGGCGACAGCTCCCACGCCCGAAGCGCCAGGAGGGAAAGCCATGCCTCCTTGGAAAGCTCTTTGGCAGCCGCTCGCGTGGCCCCACAGCCTGTGGGGCTGCGGGTTTTCCGGCGCCCGTCAGCCTCGGCGACACCGGCGCCCACGTGGCGCCGCCGCGCCAGACTGCGAAGCATTTTCCGGTAGGACCGCGGCTCTGGTGACAGCTCCCACGCCCGAAGAGCCAGGAGGGAAAGCCGTGCCTCATTGGAAAGCTCTTTGGCAGCCGCTCGCGTGGCCCCACAGCCCATGGGGCTGCGGGCTTTCCGGCGGCCGTCAGCCTCGGCGACACCGGCGCCCACGTGGCGCCCCCGCGCCAGCCTGCGAAGCATTTTCCGGTAGGGCCGCGGCTCTGGTGACAGCTCCCACGCCCGAAGCGCCAGGAGGGAAAGCCATGCCTCCTTGGAAAGCTCTTTGGCAGCCGCTCGCGTGGCCCCACAGCCTGTGGGGCTGCGGGCTTTCCGGCGCCCGTCAGCCTCGGCGACACCGGCGCCCACGTGGCGCTGCCGCGCCAGCCTGCAAAGCATTTTCCGGTAGGGCCGCGGCTCTGGCGACAGCTCCCACGCCCGAAGAGCCAGGACGGAAAGCCATGCCTCGTTGGAAAGCTCTTTGGCAGCCGCTCGTGTGGCCCCACAGCCCGTGGGGCTGCGGGCTTTCCGGCGGCCGTCAGCCTCGGCGCCTCCGGCGCCCACGTTTCACCGCCACACCAGCCTGCGAAGCATTTTCCGGTAGGGCCGCAACTCTGGCGACAGCTCCCACGTCCGAAGAGCCAAGAGGGAAAGCCGTGCCTCGTTGGAAAGCTCTTTGGCAGCCGCTGGCGTGGCCCCACAGCCCGTGGGGCTGCGGGCTTTCCGGCGGCCGTCAGCCTCGGCGAGACCGGTGCCCACGTTGCGCCGCCACGCCAGCCTGCGAAGCATTTTCCGGTAGGGCCGTGGCTCTGGCGACAGCTCCCACGCCCGAAGAGCCAGGAGGGAAAGCCGTGCCTCCTTGGAAAGCTCTTAGGCAGCCGCTCGCGTGGCCCCACAGCCCGTGGGGCTGCGGGCTTTCTGGCGGCCGTCAGCCTTGGCGACACCGGCGCCCACGTGGCGCAGCCACGCCAGCCTGCGAAGCATTTTCCGGTAGGGCCGCGGCTCTGGCGACAGCTCCCACGCCCGAAGAGCGAGGAGGGAAAGTCGTGCCTCGTTGGAAAGCTCTTTGGCAGCCGCTCGCGTGGCCCCACAGCCCGTGGGGCTGCGGGCTTTCCGGCTGCCGTCAGCCTCGGCGCCACCGGCGCCCACGTGGCGCCGCCGCGCCAGCCTGCGAAGCATTTTCCGGTAGGGCCGCGGCTCTGGCGACAGTTCCCACGCCCGAAGAGCCAGGAGGGAAAGCCGTGCCTCATTGGAAAGCTCTTTGGCAGCCGCTCGCGTGGCCCCACAGCCCGTGGGGCTGCGGGCTTTCCGGCGGAAGTCAGCCTACCCGCCAACGGCGCCCACGTGGCGCCGCCGCGCCAGCCTGTGAAGCATTTTCCGGTAGGGCCGTGGCTCTGGCGACAGCTCCCACGCCCGAAGAGCCAGGAGGGAAAGCCGTGCCTCGTTGGAAAGCTCTTTGGCAGCCGCTCGCGTGGCCCCACAGCCCGTGGGGCCGCAGGATTTCCGGCGGCCGTCAGATTCGGCGACACCGGCGCCCACGTGGCGCCGCCACGCCAGACTGCGAAGCATTTTCGGGTAGGGCCGCGGCTCTGGCGACAGCTCCCACGCCCGAAGAGCCAGGAGGGAAAGCCGTGCCTCGTTGGAAAGCTCTTTGGCAGCCGCTCGCGTGGCCCCACAGCCCGTGGGGCTGCGGGCTTTCCGGCGGCCGTACAGATTCGGCGACACCGGCGCCCACGTGGCGCCGCCGCGCCAGCCTGCAAAGCATTTTCCGGTAGGGCCGCGGCTCTGGCGACAGCTCCCACGCCCGAAGAGCCAGGAGGGAAAGCCGTGCCTCGTTGGAAAGCTCTTTGGCAGCCGCTGGCGTGGCCCCACAGCCCGTGGGGCTGCGGGCTTTCCAGCGGCCGTCAACCTCGGCGACACCGGCGCGCACGTGGCGCCGCCGCGCCAGCCTGCGAAGCATTTTCCGGTAGGGCCGCGGCTCTGGCGACAGCTCCCACGCCCGAAGAGCCAGGAGGGAAAGCCGTGCCTCATTGGAAAGCTCTTTGGCAGCCGCTGGCGTGGCCCCACAGCCCGTGGGGCTGCGGGATTTCCGGCGGCCGTCAGATTCGGCGACACCGGTGCCCACGTGGCGCGGCCACGCCAGCCTGCGAAGCATTTTCCGGTAGGGCCGCGGCTCTGGTGACAGCTCCCACGCCCGAAGAGCCAGGAGGGAAAGCCGTGCCTCATTGGAAAGCTCTTTGGCAGCCGCTCGCGTGGCCCCGCAGCCCGTGGGGCTGCGGGCTTTCCTGCGGCCATCAGCCTCGGCGACACCGGTGCCCACGTGGCGCCGCCGCGCCAGCCTGCGAAGCATTTTCCGGTAGGGCCGCGGCTCTGGCGACAGCTCCCACGCCCGAAGAGCCAGGAGGGAAAGCCGTGCCTCCTTGGAAAGCTCTTTGGCAGCCGCTCGCGTGGCCCCACAGCCCGTGGGGCTGTGGGCTTTCCGGCGGCCGTCAGCCTCGGCGACACCGGCGCCCACGTGGCGCCCCCGCGCCAGCCTGCGAAGCATTTTCCGGTAGGGCCGTGGCTCTGGCGACAGCTCCCACGCCCGAAGAGCCAGGAGGGAAAGACGTGCCTCATTGGAAAGCTCTTTGGCAGCCGCTCGCGTGGCCCCACAGCCCGTGGGGCCGCGGGCTTTCCGGCGGCCATCAGCCTCGGCGACACCGGCGCCCACGTGGCGCCGCCGCGCCAGACTGCGAAGCATTTTCCGGTAGGGCCGCGGCTCTGGTGACAGCTCCCACGCCCGAAGAGCCAGGAGGGAAAGCCGTGCCTCCTTAGAAAGCTCTTTGGCAGCCGCTCGCGTGGCCCCACAGCCCGTGGGGCTGCGGGCTTTCCGGCGGCCGTCAGATTCGGCGACACCGGCGCCCACGTGGCGCGGCCACGCCAGCCTGCGAAGCATTTTCCAGTAGGGCCGCGGCTCTGGTGACAGCTCCCACGCCCGAAGAGCGAGGAGGGAAAGCCGTGCCTCCTTGGAAAGCTCTTAGGCAGCCGCTCGCGTGGCCCCACAGCCCGTGGGGCTGCTAGCTTTCTGGTGGCCGTCAGCCTCGGCGACACCGGCGCCCACGTGGTGCAGCCACGCCAGCCTGCGAAGCATTTTCCGGTAGGGCCGCGGCTCTGGCGACAGCTCCCCCGCCCGAAGAGCCAGGAGGGAAAGCCGTGCCTCGTTGGAAAGCTCTTTGGCAGCCGCTCGCGTGGCCCCACAGCCCGTGGGGCTGCGGGCTTTCCGGATGCCGTCAGCCTCGGCGCCACCGGCGCCCACGTGGCGCCGCCGCGCCAGACTGCGAAGCATTTTCCGGTAGGGCCGCGGCTCTGGCGACAGCTCCCACGCCCGAAGAGCCAGGAGGGAAAGCCGTGCCTCGTTGGAAAGCTCTTTGGCAGCCGCTCGCGTGGCCCCACAGCCCGTGGGGCTGCGGGCTTTCCGGCGGCCGTCAGATTCGGCGACACCGGTGCCCACGTGGCGCGGCCACGCCAGCCTGCGAAGCATTTTCCGGTAGGGCCGTGGCTCTGGCGACAGCTCCCACGCCCGAAGAGCCAGGAGGGAAAGCCGTGCCTCATTGGAAAGCTCTTTGGCAGCCGCTCGCGTGGCCCCACAGCCCGTGGGGCTGCGGGCTTTCCTGCGGCCATCAGCCTCGGCGACACCGGCGCCCACGTGGCGCCGCCGCGCCAGCCTGCGAAGCATTTTCCGGTAGGGCCGCGGCTCTGGCGACAGCTCCCACGCCCGAAGAGCCAGGAGGGAAAGCCGTGCCTCCTTGGAAAGCTCTTTGGCAGCCGCTCGCGTGGCCCCACAGCCCGTGGGGCTGCGGGCTTTCCGGCGGCCGTCAGCCTCGGCGACACCGGCGCCCACGTGGCGCCCCCGCGCCAGCCTGCGAAGCATTTTCCGGTAGGGCCGCGGCTCTGGCGACAGCTCCCACGCCCGAAGAGCCAGGAGGAAAAGACGTGCCTCCTTGGAAAGCTCTTTGGCAGCCGCTCGCGTGGCCCCACAGCCTGTGGGGCTGCGGGCTTTCCGGCGGCCGTCAGCCTCGGCGACACCGGCGCCCACGTGGCGCCGCCGCGCCAGACTGCGAAGCATTTTCCGGTAGGGCCGCGGCTCTGGCGACAGCTCCCACGCCCGAAGAGCCAGGAGGGAAAGCCGTGCCTCATTGGAAAGCTCTTTGGCAGCCGCTCGCGTGGCCCCACAGCCCGTGGGGCTGCGGGCTTTCCGGCGGCCGTCAGCCTCGGCGACACCGGTGCCCACGTGGCGCCGCCGCGCCAGACTGCGAAGCATTTTCCGGTAGGGCCGCAGCTCTGGCGACAGCTCCCACGCCCGAAGAGCCAGGAGGGAAAGCCGTGCCTCATTGGAAAGCTCTTTGGCAGCCGCTCGCGTGGCCCCGCAGCCCGTGGGGCCGCGGGATTTCCTGCGGCCATCAGCCTCGGCGACACCGGCGCCCACGTGGCGCCGCCGCGCCAGACTGCGAAGCATTTTCCGGTAGGGCCGCGGCTCTGGCGACAGCTCCCACGCCCGAAGAGCCAGGAGGGAAAGCCGTGCCTCGTTGGAAAGCTCTTTGGCAGCCGCTCGCGTGGCCCCACAGCCCGTGGGGCTGCGGGCTTTCCGGCGGCCGTCAGATTCGGCGACACCGGTGCCCACGTGGCGCGGCCACGCCAGCCTGCGAAGCATTTTCCGGTAGGGCCGTGGCTCTGGCGACAGCTCCCACGCCCGAAGAGCCAGGAGGGAAAGCCGTGCCTCATTGGAAAGCTCTTTGGCAGCCGCTCGCGTGGCCCCACAGCCCGTGGGGCTGCGGGCTTTCCTGCGGCCATCAGCCTCGGCGACACCGGCGCCCACGTGGCGCCGCCGCGCCAGCCTGCGAAGCATTTTCCGGTAGGGCCGCGGCTCTGGCGACAGCTCCCACGCCCGAAGAGCCAGGAAGGAAAGCCGTGCCTCCTTGGAAAGCTCTTTGGCAGCCGCTCGCGTGGCCCCACAGCCCGTGGGGCTGCGGGCTTTCCGGCGGCCGTCAGCCTCGGCGACACCGGCGCCCACGTGGCGCCCCCGCGCCAGCCTGCGAAGCATTTTCCGGTAGGGCCGCGGCTCTGGCGACAGCTCCCACGCCCGAAGAGCCAGGAGGAAAAGACGTGCCTCCTTGGAAAGCTCTTTGGCAGCCGCTCGCGTGGCCCCACAGCCTGTGGGGCTGCGGGCTTTCCGGCGGCCGTCAGCCTCGGCGACACCGGCGCCCACGTGGCGCCGCCGCGCCAGACTGCGAAGCATTTTCCGGTAGGGCCGCGGCTCTGGCGACAGCTCCCACGCCCGAAGAGCCAGGAGGGAAAGCCGTGCCTCATTGGAAAGCTCTTTGGCAGCCGCTCGCGTGGCCCCACAGCCCGTGGGGCTGCGGGCTTTCCGGCGGCCGTCAGCCTCGGCGACACCGGTGCCCACGTGGCGCCGCCGCGCCAGACTGCGAAGCATTTTCCGGTAGGGCCGCAGCTCTGGCGACAGCTCCCACGCCCGAAGAGCCAGGAGGGAAAGCCGTGCCTCATTGGAAAGCTCTTTGGCAGCCGCTCGCGTGGCCCCGCAGCCCGTGGGGCCGCGGGATTTCCTGCGGCCATCAGCCTCGGCGACACCGGCGCCCACGTGGCGCCGCCGCGCCAGCCTGCGAAGCATTTTCCGGTAGGGCCGCGGCTCTGGCGACAGCTCCCACGCCCGAAGAGCCAGGAGGGAAAGCCGTGCCTCCTTGGAAAGCTCTTCGGCAGCCGCTCGCGTGGCCCCACAGCCCGTGGGGCTGCGGGCTTTCCGGCGGCCGTCAGCCTCGGCGACACCGGCGCCCACGTGGCGCCCCCCGCGCCAGCCTGCGAAGCATTTTCCGGTAGGGCCGCGGCTCTGGCGACAGCTCCCACGCCCGAAGCGCCAGGAGGGAAAGCCATGCCTCCTTGGAAAGCTCTTTGGCAGCCGCTCGCGTGGCCCCACAGCCCGTGGGGCTGCGGGCTTTCCGGCGGCCGTCAGCCTCGGGGACACCGGCGCCCACGTGGCGCCGCCGCGCCAGACTGCGAAGCATTTTCCGGTAGGGCCGCGGCTCTGGCGACAGCTCCCACGCCCGAAGAGCCAGGAGGGAAAGCCGTGCCTCCTTGGAAAGCTCTTTGGCAGCCGCTGGCGTGGCCCCACAGCCCGTGGGGCTGCGGGCTTTCCAGCGGCCGTCAGCCTCGCAGACACCTGCAACCACGTGTCGCCGCCACGCCAGCCTGCGAAGCATTTTCCGGTAGGGCCGCGGCTCTGGCGACAGCTCCCACGCCCGAAGAGCCAGGAGGGAAAGCCGTGCCTCCTTGGAAAGCTCCTTGGCAGCCGCTCGCGTGGCCCCACAGCCCATGGGGCTGCGGGATTTCCGGCGCCCGTCAGCCTCGGTGACACCGGCGCCCACGTGACGCCGCCGCGCCAGCCTGCGAAGCATTTTCCCCTAGGGCCGTGGCTCTGGCGACAGCTCCCACACCCGAAGAGCCAGGAGGGAAAGCCGTGCCTCCTTGGAAAGCTCTTTGGCAGCCGCTCGCATGGCCCCACAGCCCGTGGGGCTGCGGGCTTTCCTGCGGCCATCAGCCTCGGCGACACCGGCGCCCACGTGGCGCCGCCGCGCCAGCCTGCGAAGCAGTTTCCGGTAGGGCCGTGGCTCTGGCGACAGCTCCCACGCCCGAAGAGCCAGGAGGGAAAGCCGTGCCTCGTTGGAAAGCTCTTTGGCAGCCGCTCGCGTGGCCCCACAGCCCGTGGGGCTGCGGGCTTTCCTGCGGAAGTCAGCCTCGGCGACACCGGCGCCCACGTGGCGCCGCCGCGCCAGCCTGCGAAGCATTTTCCGGTAGGGCCACGGCTCTGGCGACAGCTCCCACGCCCGAAGAGCCAGGAGGGAAAGCCGTGCCTCCTTGGAAAGCTCTTTGGCAGCCGCTCGCGTGGCCCCACAGCCCGTGGGGCTGCGGGCTTTCCGGCGGCCGTCAGCCTCAGCGACACCGGCGCCCACGTGGCGCCGCCGCGCCAGCCTGCGAAGCATTTTCCGGTAGGGCCGCGGCTCTGGCGACAGCTCCCACGCCCGAAGAGCCAGGAGGGAAAGCCGTGCCTCCTTGGAAAGCTCTTTGGCAGCCGCTCGCGTGGCCCCACAGCTCGTGGGGCTGCGGGCTTTCCGGCGGCCGTCAGCCTCGGCGACACCGGCGCTCACGTGGCGCCGCCGCGCCAGACTGCGAAGCATTTTCCGGTAGGGCCGCGGCTCTGGCGACAGCTCCCACGCCCGAAGAGCCAGGAGGGAAAGCCGTGCCTCGTTGGAAAGCTCTTTGGCAGCCACTGGCGTGGCCCCACAGCCCGTGGGGCTGCGGGCTTTTTGGCGGCCGTCAGCCTCGCCGACACCGGCGCCCACGTGGCGCCGCCGCGCCAGCCTGCGAAGCATTTTCCGGTAGGGCCGCGGCTCTGGCGACAGCTCCCACGCCCGAATAGCGAGGAGGGAAAGCCGTGCCTCGTTGGAAAGCTCTTTGGCAGCCGCTGGCGTTGCCCCACAGCCCGTGGGGCTGCGGGCTTTCCGGCGGCCGTCAGCCTCGGCGCACCGGTGCCCACGTGGCGCCGCCACGCCAGCCTGCGAAGCATTTTCCGGTAGGGCCGTGGCTCTGGCGACAGCTCCCACGCCCGAAGAGCCAGGAGGGAAAGCCATGCCTCCTTAGAAAGCTCTTTGACAGCCGCTCGCGTGGCCCCACAGCCCGTGGGGCTGCGGGCTTTCCGGCGGCCGTCAGATGCGGCGACACCAGCGCCCACGTGGCGCCGCCGCGCCAGCCTGCGAAGCATTTTCCGGTAGGGCCGCGGCTCTGGCGACAGCTCCCACGCCCGAAGAGCCTGGAGGGAAAGCCGTGCCTCCCGTGCCTGTACTGCGCTGTGTAATGTTACGTCTCGGATTCTGTTGTCCTGTAAGTGTCTCGACCGCCACCTGACGCCCTGTGGGATGGTACTGCCCTGTGTGTTGGGGTTTTGCCAGGTTGTTCTTTCTTTCATTCTGTTTTGCATTGTACTGCCCTGTGCTGTGTTACGTTTGGCATTGTATTGCCATGTAATTGTCCTGAGTGCCACGTGATATATTGTGGCAGGGTGCTGCAGTGTGTTGTGGGGTTTTTTTTAAGGGGTGGTTGTTGATGTGAGTGTGTTTTGCCTTGTAGTGCCCTGTATCGTGTTTTGTCTTGCGTTGTAGTGCCCTGTCATTGTCTAGACGGTCATTTTATAGACGTTCTGTCCTAGGACTGCACTGTAGTGTGACTTCTTTAATAGGTTGTTGTTTCTTTGACCGTGCAGTGTCTTGTAGTGCCCCATATCGTGTTACGCCTTGCGTTGTGTCGCTCTGTCGTTGTCTCGACTGCCATCTGAGAGAGAGTCTGGCATTGTATGGCACTGTACTGTGAATTCTTTCCTTGGCTGTTCTTTATTTGATGGTGTATGGCGTTGTACTGCCCTGTGTAACTTTGTCTTGCCTTGTATTGCCCTGACGTTGTCTTGCTTGTTATTTGAGCTTGTCTGGGATTGGACTGCACTGTATTGTGAGTTTCTGAATGAGTTCTTGGGTTGTGTGTTCCATCGTAGCGTCCTGTATTGTTAGGCATTGCATTGCATTGCCCCATCGTTGTTTTGACGATCACTTGAAACATTCTGTCGGAGGACTGCGCTGTATCGTGGGTGTGTTGATGGGTTGTTCTTAATTTGGCTGCGTATTGCCTCGTGCTGCCCCGTGTTGTGTTATGTCTTGCATTGTATTGGTCTGTCATTGTTTCGACTGTTGTTTTAGGCTGTCTGGGATTGTACTGCTCTGTGTTTGTGAATTCTTGAATTGGTTGTTCTTTGTTTGACCGGTGTGGTGCCCTCCTCCCCGCCGTTTCCCACCCCCTCACCCCCCCAACCCCCTTTTCTCTCCTCCCCGCAGGCAACAGAGTCAACACACCGTCTGGAGTGAGGACTGAACTATTTTTTTCCCAGGCTGATCTGACTACAAGTCAATAAGCTTCCTCTACAAATAGTGGACAGGACAAGAGCCCTTGGAGCCTTCCTGCCCGGCAGCGGCCTGTTCGCCACCTGCTGCGCTTGAGCGGGGACGCTCACGTAAGTTTCCGCTCCTCGAGGTTGAGAGACGCCTTGCCGCAGCAGAATCTGGGTAAGTGACTAATAGCATGCAGAGCTTTGCAATCTTAGCTGCGTGATAGAATGGGTTGATGGCGCAGATACGATCCTTTAGAGGGAAAGGGTTGCCCAAAGCCGGGGCAAGGATGGGATCCAGCCAAACCTAGACTCCTCTCGGAGAAGGAGTTTAGAAAGCAAGGGGGTCCTTTCCGAGCCTCGTGACTCAAGGGGAGGGTCTCCCTGACAGCTCGTCTGACCCTGGCCCCTAGGCAGTAAATAACCCGGGGTACGTGGCCGTGCAATCTGCTGAAGCGCTGTCACGTGCACTGCTACCTTTGTTGAATCCCTGCGTGTGTGTTTCTAAATGTTTCCTTCTCTCTTAGGAGTGAAGTGAATCGCTCTGCCCGCCACAACTGCATATTGCCTTGTCCAGCCCCGTGTGGTGTCACGTCTTGCGTTGTATGGCTCTGTTGTTGTCTTGACTGTCACCTGATCTTTTCTGCCATTGTATGCCACCGTCTTGTCACTTCCTTCATCAGCTGTTTTTTATTTGACGGTGTATTGCATTGTACTGCCATGTATGCTGTTACGCTTTCTCGCATTGTATTGTCCTGTCATTGCCGGCTTTTTGACTTTAGACTTTGTGTTTAAAACTTTCACAGTCCACTGCAGTCTGACCATTGGCTGTTGTTTATTGAACTGTGTGTCTGTTAAACAATTCCCAATCCCGTGCAGTCCTAGAATTGTTTGCTGTTTATTTGAGCGGGTATTGGCTTGTGCTGACCCATATAGTGCTATGTCTGGTGTTGGATTACCCCGTCATTGTTTGGATTGTCATTTCAGCCATTGTGTTAACAAATTCTCAAGACTGTGCAGTTCTGGAAACGTTTTCTTTTTATTTCACCGTGTATCGAATTGTAGTGCCCGGTATAGTGTTAGGTCTTGCGTTGTATTGCTCTGGACCCGTCTTGATGGATATCTGATATGGTCTCTCATTGCAGTGCGCTGTCTCGTCAGTTGCCTTGATATCTTATATGTCCTCTCATTGTAGTGCGCTGTCTCGTCAATTTTGTATGCAGTTCTAGAATCTTTTTCTTTGTATTTCACCGTGTATCGGATTGTAGTGCCCGGTATACTGCTAGGTCTTGCGTTGTATTGCTCTGGACCCGTCTTGATGGATATCTGATATGTCCTCTCAATGCAGTGCGCTGTCTCGTCAGTTTTGTATGCAGTTCTAGAATCGTTTTCTTTGTATTTCACCGTGTATCGGACTGTAGTGCCTGGTATACTGCTAGGTCTTGCATTGTATCGCTCTGGACCCGTCTTGATTGATATCTGATATGGTCTCTCATTGTAGCGCGCTGTCTCGTCAGTTTTCTAATGGGTTGTTCTCTGTTTGACTGCAGATTGCATTCTACTGTCCCCTATAATGGTATGTCTTGGATTCTGTTGCTCAGTCATTTTATCGAGTGCCATCTGCGACCGGGATTGCAGCGCACTCGTCTGTGGGTTTTCCATCGGCGGTTCATTAATTGACTACCTCTTGCCTCGTCCTGCCCCGTGTTGTGTTTTGTCTTGCATTGTATTTCCCTGTAATCGCCCTGACGACCGTCTGATCCGTTCCGGTATGTGCCGCTCGGTCTTGCGGTTTTTTTAAACGTTTGTTCTTTATTTGGCTTCGTATTGCCTTGTAGTGCCCTGTATGGTGTTCTGTCTTGCGTTGTCTTGCCCTGTCGTTCTCTTCACTGTCATTGTGGACGCTCTGGGATAGTAGCCATCTGTATCGTGGGGGTTTTACCGGGTGCTCTTTCTTTGACCACCGTGTATTGCCGTGTTACCCCCTTTGTGTTGGGTCTCGAATTGTTTTGCCCCGTCATTGCTTTGACTGCCATCTGATGTGTCTTAGCATTAGACCGTCCTCTATTGTCCTTTCCGAGCCTCCTGACTCAAGGGGAGGGTCTCCCTGACAGCTCGTCTGACCCTTGGCCCTAGGCAGTAAATAACCCGGGGTACGTGGCCGTGGAGTCTGGTGAGGTGCCATCCTGTGCGCTCCTGCTACCTTTGTTGAATCACTTTGTTTGTGTTTCTCAAAGGCGCTCTGTTCTCTAGGCATCCATTTTCAGTGACTGGGACTTCTTCCCTGCATCCTTAAGATCTTAGGTCTTGAGGCCAGACTTCCTAGCGCATACATCTTCTCAGGGTCAGAGTCGTTTTTTGTGGCGTGCCGTGTTTGTGGTTTTGCGTGGGGGTTTTTTGTTTGTTTTTTTTGTTTGTTTTTTTTTTTTTAACGGCAGGTTGTAGTGTTACTCTGCACGGTATTTCTAAGTCAAAAGAAGACCTTGTTGTGGGGCGGGCAGTGTGTGTCACATGGGGTTCCCCCTAAAAGTGGAGGGAGAGCATCTAGGAAGAAGATGCAGAGCTGGTGGTCGGGGAGAGGCTCAGGGGAGGGGGTGATGTGCCGTGGGGCTTTGGCAATGGCCCCTGTTTCCAGTGGGCTCCAGCTGGGGCTGAGGCAGCCCAGGTGGGACCCATGAGGTGAGCATGGGCTGGGCCAAGGGCTTAAAAAGAAAGGCTGCCCTGGGGGTGGGCCTGCTTTGCCAAGGGCCTCTAGCTTCCAAGGGGGCTGCCTGGGCACAGCTGCCTGCCAGCGCTGGCTGAGGAGTCAAACGAAGGGGGTTCCGACAGGCAGGTGCCTCCAGCCAGGAACGGACGGTCCCCGCAGCGAGGAAGGATCCCTCCCAGCCATCCCTGACGGAGGGCACCACCAGCACAGAGCGCCGGGAGCTCGCTGCCTTCGTCGGCTGCGTGTGTGAGCCTCATGGGACAAGAGCGTCGAGGCATCCCCTTGCCCGCTCCTAGGTGGGCAAGGGTCGTCAGGTCGCCTGCACCACGGAGGACGAAGGGGCAGAGAGAGAAGCCTGTGAGCAGCGAAGGTCTCCCACACGTGCCAGGAGCTGCGGTGAGTCGTGTGCCCTCTTGTGCATGTCCAGGCCTTTCCCTGCCATGCCTCTTCTGATCTCTGCCTGCCGCCTTGCTTGTCCCGGCTTCTGGCTCCCCAAAAGCTTTTTGCTCTTCTGCTTAATGCCAGCATGTTCTTTCTCCCCTTCTCCGTTTCCTTTCTGTGCCTCTGCCTTCCCAGCTCCCCATGCTCTATTATTTTATTCTTCCCCCACTGCCTTCTTCGCTGTTGCTTGTGAAAATTGCATTTGTAGGTCTCCCCCTACACAGCAACCTGTCTCTATTTCTAGTGACTCCCTCTGCTCCACCCCGCATCCCTCTTCCAGTGTCCTTTCTCTGTGGCTGTCGGTCCGACTCCATCTCCTGCTATTTAAATGGCTGCCTGCCTGTATGGCCAGTACCCCGTTGCTTTCCAAATCTTCTTTCTGTGTCTCCATTTACCCAGATCCCTGTCTGTGTTTTTTAATGCTTCTTGCCTGTCCTCTACTTAGTTACTTTTCCAATTTTGTTTCATTGTCTGTCTTTATTCAGTTTGTTGACCCTTTTTTTTTTTGCTCCCTGTTTTCTTAATCTGTTTGTTTTTTAAATTTTCTTTCTCTCAACTTTTATCCAGTTTGCCATCCTCGCCTTGTTATTTTTCTTGTCTTTCTCTTACCCCCTCGCTTTAAAAATTCTGTGTCTACTTTTATGAAGCTGCCAGTACCAATTTTGGTTTCTTCTGTATTGGTCTGGTACTCTGTTCCGTTTACACTTTTTTATTTATTTTGCTCTTGCTATGTTTTTAATTTTTTTCCTTTCTTTCTGTCATCAGTCTTGCTTTTAAAAGGTTTTTTTTGTCCATTTTTATCTGGTGCACTGGGTATATTTTTAAATGTTTTCTTATTTCTTTAATGCAGAGGCTTTTTAAAATTTTCTTTCTACATCTCCGTTGCAGTTTGCCGTCCGTGTTTCCTAATTATTTTGTTTTGTTTCCCCAATCCCCATCACTTCTTAAGTTTTGGGGTTTTTTTGGTCTTGTTTGTTGTCTTTATGGCTTATCTTTTCATTGAATCATTTCCTGTCTTTCCTTCCTGCTGTTGCATTTAAAATTGTCTTTCTACATCTGTCTTTGTTCGCCGTCCCTATTTTCTAATATTTCTCTTTATTTACTCTACCGGCTACCGCTCTTTCAGTGTTCTTGCTATGTATACTTTTGTTCTCTTTGCTGTCATTTTAAAATTATTTGTTGTCTTTCCTTAACGCTGTTGCTTTTTAATTTTTGTTTCTACGTCTCCGATTTAGTTTGCCATTGTTATTCTGTAATTCGTTTCCTTGCTCCTTTAATCACGGACGCTTTTAAGATTTTCCATTTACACTTACCTCCTTTGCTGTCTTTCTTTTTAATTGTTTCTTGTCTTTCCTTCGTGCCCTCTGTTTTTTGATTTTCTTTCTAAGTGTTTTGAGTTCGCCATTTCTATTCTTTAATTTTTTTTTCTTATTTTCTTAATTCCTGTGACTTATAAAATTTTACGTCTGAGCTCTTTCTCTCAGAAACCCGTCCTCAGCTGTGTTTGTGCCTCGGAGCCCTGTTATCACCCTCTGTGCCATCTAGGATGCTTCCATTTGGTCCCCGGCCTCCTGAGGACATCTGCACTCTGTTCCACCGCCCCCCTCCACTTTCCTCCTCATGTCCCTGTACCTTCTTCTGTCCCTGTGGCCCATTCAGGACCCTTCTCATCACGTCACAACAGCTATAGATGCCTCCGAGGTTACCCTTAGCACATATTCAGCTTTGTCGCGGACTTCGCACGCCCCTCTCCTTCCCTCGGAAGACTTCCCAAGTCCGTATACGTGACACAGTGTCACACCCCGAAGTTTTGCTTAGACCTGCGGAGCCTTGGGCTGCAAGATGTAACCTAGCAGCATAGCAGACTTTGGCTGAGCCCCTCCTTAGTCCAAGAAGGGTGGATAGTAGTTGCGTTTGAATTTGATATATTGGAACTTAACTAGCACAACGAAATTGTATAAGTAATATTGATGAAGAGCGTATGCTTAACGTTACAAATTTGAGTGACCGTTACGATCAAAGGAAAGGGAACTCTAATTCTTGGAAATGAAGAAAGGGACCTTTCTCTCCTGCGTCAGCAGAAGGCTGAGATACAGCTGTGAGATGGGACAGAGAGATCAGAAAACCGAGTGAGAAGGTCAAAGCACTTGCATCAAAACTCCAGTCATCGAAGAGGACATGTAAGGGCTGAACAATTCAATCGGAGAAGAGACACGCGCTTGTTACATGAACACGGGCAGGAATAGCTTATGTCATAGATGGTGAGGCTTCATAAAGCACAGGAAAAGCATCGAGGGGTCCCTCAGCTCGAGCCGTATTAAAGCAAGTCTGTGACAGAATTTGTTGCCGAACCGTTCTTTACAGTCGGAGGCTAAGACTGGATCCAGCCGCACCTAGACTCCTCCCTGAGAAGGAGTTTAGGAAGCAAGGGCTTCCGGTCTGAATGTCACTGCTCGGCAGGAGGACTTCTCGGCTGTTCTTCAACACCCAACGCTGTTCTTCTGTCCTCTCCTCCTTATAGCCGTGCAGCTATTAGTTCCCTGGCCTCCGAGGCAACGTTTACTCAGTCTGGATCCCCTCCAGATTTAATCATCACGTTCCCTGTCGCTTTTCTGTCTCTCCGGCTCCGTCGGGACTTTTCTTCTCCTGGTCACGATGCCCCTCGGGAGTTTCCCGGCGACCGGCATGCATCTCGTAGCATTTTAGGTGGGTCCGTCTTTGAGATGTAGTGCGCTCATTTGTTTCTCTGTGCTACCTAGGATTCCCGTATTTCGTCTCCAGCCACCCGGGAACATGCGTCCTCCCCTCAGACGATCATCCGAGTTCCTCCTAGTCCTCCGCCCAGCCGCCTTTTGTCTATCAGCACCCCTCGATGCCCCTTTTTTCACCCTCACCAAGCCTCCCGAGACCTTTCTGGAACTCCACAGCTCCTCATAGCATTTTATCTCCCTTTCTGTCTCTCTTGTTCCATCAGAGCCTCCCGTGCTTCTTTGCTACGTGGCGCCCCTTCATCTTTCTCTCTACCATCGAGGGCGTCTCCATGGAGTTCCGCTCTCACTCCTTCGTCTGTAGTTTGTCCGTACCTCTTCCTGAGGCTCCTAAAGCCTTGCTGCGTGTCCGAGCCTTTTTTTCCTACCCTACCCCCTCAGAACGCCTGCACTTTTTAAAGCCTTGTCTTCCGAGTCCTTTCTTATACTCCACAGCACTTCAGCTCCCTTTCGATTTTGTTCTTTTTGTGCTCTCCGGAGCAGTACTGCCATGTACGCTGTTACACTGTCTTGCATTGCATTGTCCTGTCATTGTCGGGTTTGTGACTTTAGACTTTGTGTTTAAAACTTTCACAGTCCACTGCAATGCGACAATTGGCTGTTGTGTATTGAACTGTCTATTCGTTAAACAATTCCCAATCCCGTGCAGTCCTAGAACTGTTTGCTGTTTATTTGAGCGGGTATTGGCTTGTGCTGACCCGTATAGTGCTATGTCTGGTGTTGGATTACCCCGTCATTGTTTGGATTGTCATTTCAGCCATTGTGTTACAAAATTCTCAAGACCGTGCAGTTCTGGAAACGTTTTCTTTGTATTTCACCGTGTATCAGATTGTAGTGCCCGGTATAGTGTTAGGTCTTGCGTTGTATTGCTCTGGACCCGTCTTGATTGATATCTGATATTTTCTCTCATTGTAGTGCACTGTCTCGTCAGTTTTGTAATGGGTTGTTCTCTGACTGCGTATTGCATTCTACCGCCCCCTATAATGTTGTCTTGGATTCTGTTGCTCAGTCACTTTATCGAGTGCCATCTGCGACCGGGATTGCAGCGCACTCGTGTGTGGGTTTTCCATCGGCGGTTCATTATTTGACTACCTCTTGTCTCGTCTTGCCCTGTGTTGTGTTTTGTCTTGCATTGTATTGGTATTGCCCTGTAATCGCCCTGACGACCGTCTGATCCGTTCCGTTCCGTGACGCTCGGTCTTGCGGGGTTTTTAAACGTTTGTTCTTTATTTGGCTTCGTATTGCCTTGTAGTGCCCTGTATGGTGTTGTGTCTTGCCTTGCATTGCCCCGTCGTTCTCTTCACTGTCATTGTAGACACTCTGGGATAGTAGCCACCTGTATCGTGGGGGTTTTACCGGGTGCTCTTTCTTTGACCACCGTGTATTGCCGTGCTACCGCCTTTGTGTTGGGTCTCGAATTATGTTGCCACGTCATTGCTTTGACTGCCATCTGATGCGTCTGAGCATTAGACCGTCCTCTGTCTTACGTTGTGCGTTGTATTGTTCTGTCGGTATCTTGCCTGCTGTCTGACCTCTGTTGGCGTTGGAAGGCACAGTATTGTGGGTCCCTTTGTGGGTTATTTATTTGACTGACTATTGCACTGTACTGCGCTGTGTAATGTTAGTCTCGGACTCTGTCCTGTAACTGTCTCGACCGCCACCTGACGCCCTGTGGGATGGTACTGCCCTGTGTGTTGGGGTTTTGCCAGGTTGTTCTTTCTTTCATTCTGTTTTGCATTGTACTGCCCTGTGCTGTGTTACGTTTGGCATTGTATTGCCATGTAATTGTCCTGAGTGCCACGTGATATATTGTGGCAGGGTGCTGCAGTGTGTTGTGTTTATTTTTTAAGGGGTGGTTGTTGATGTGAGTGTGTTTTGCCTTGTAGTGCCCTGTATCGTGTTTTGTCTTGCGTTGTAGTGCCCTGTCATTGTCTAGACGGTCATTTTATAGACGTTCTGTACTAAGACTGCACTGTAGTGTGACTTCTTTAATAGGTTGTTGTTTCTTTGACCGTGCAGTGTCTTGTAGTGCCCCGTATCGTGTTACGCCTTGCGATGTGTTGCTCTGTCGTTGTCTCGACTGCCATCTGAGAGAGTGTCTGGCATTGTATGGCACTGCACTGTGAATTCTTTCCTTGGCTGTTCTTTATTTGATGGTGTATGGCGTTGTACTGCCCTGTGTCACTTTGTCTTGCCTTGTATTGCCCTGACGTTGTCTTGCTTGATATTTGAGCTTGTCTGGGGTTGGACTGCACTGTATTGTGAGTTTCTGAATGAGTTCTTGGGTTGTGTGTTCCATCGTTGCGTCCTGGATTGTTAGGCATTGCATTGCATTGCCCCATTGTTGTTTTGACGATCACTTGAAACATTCTGTCGGAGGACTGCGCTGTATCGTGGGTGTGTTGATGGGTTGTTCTTAATTTGGCTGCGTATTGCCTCGTGCTGCCCCGTGTTGTGTTATGTCTTGCATTGTATTGGTCTGTCATTGTTTCGACTGTTGTTTTAGGCTGTCTGGGATTGTACTGCTCTGTGTTGTGAATTCTTGAATTGGTTGTTCATTGTTTGACCGGTGTGGTGCCCTCCTCCCCGCCGTTTCCCACCCCCTCACCCCCCCAACCCCCTTTTCTCTCCTCCCCGCAGGCAACAGAGTCAACACACCGTCTGGACTGGGGACTGAGTTATTTTTTTCCCAGGCTGATCTGACTACAAGTCAATTAGCTTCCTCTACAAATAGTGGACAGGACAAGAGCCCTTGGAGCCTTCCTGCCCGGCAGCGGCCTGTTCGCCACCTGCTGCGCTTGAGCGGGGACGCTCACGTAAGGTTCTGCTCCTCGAGGTTGAGAGATGCCTTGCCGCAGCAGAATCTGGGTAAGTGACTAATAGCATGCAGAGCTTTGCAATCTTAGCTGCGTGATAGAACGGGTTGATGGCGCAGATACGATCCTTTAGAGGGAAAGGGTTGCCCAAGGCCGGGGCAAGGATGGGATCCAGCCGCACCTAGACTCCTCTCGGAGAAGGAGTTTAGAAAGCAAGGGGGTCCTTTCCGAGCCTCGTGACTCAAGGGGAGGGTCTCCCTGACAGCTCGTCTGACCCTGGCCCCTAGGCAGTAAATAACCCGGGGTACGTGGCCGTGCAATCTGCTGAAGCGCTGTCACGTGCACTGCTACCTTTGTTGAATCCCTGCGTGTGTGTTTCTAAATGTTTCCTTCTCTCTTAGGAGTGAAGTGAATCGCTCTGCCCGCCACAACTGCATATTGCCTTGTCCGGCCCCGTGTGGTGTCACGTCTTGGTTGTATGGCTCTGTTGTTGTCTTGACTGTCACCTGATCTTTTCTGCTGTTGTATGCCACTGTCTTGTCACTTCCTTCATCAGCTGTTTTTTATTTGACGGTGTATTGCATTGTACTGCCATGTATGCTGTTACGCTGTCTCGCATTGTATTGTCCTGTCATTGCCGGGTTTGTGACTTTAGACTTTGTGTTTAAAACTTTCACAGTCCACTGCAGTCCAAAAATTGGCTGTTGTTTATTGAACTGTGTATTCGTTAAACAATTCCCAATCCCGTGCAGTCCTAGAACTGTTTGCTGTTTATTTGAGCGGGTATTGGCTTGTGCTGACCCATATAGTGCTATGTCTGGTGTTGGATTACCCCGTCATTGTTTGGATTGTCATTTCAGCCATTGTGTTAACAAATTCTCAAGACTGTGCGGTTCTGGACTCGTTTTCTTTTTATTTCACCGTGTATCGAATTGTAGTGCCCGGTATAGTGTTAGCTCTGGTGACAGCTCCCATGCCCGAAGAGCCAGGAGGGAAAGCCGTGCCTCCTTGGAAAGCTCTTTGGCAGCCGCTCGCGTGGCCCCACAGCCCATGGGGCTGCGGGCTTTCCGGCGGCCGTCAGCCTCGGCGACACCAGCGCCCACGTGGCGCCGCCGCGCCAGCCGGCGAAGCATTTTTCGGTAGGGCCGCGGCTCTGGCGACAGCTCCCACGCCCGAAGAGCCAGGAGGGAAAGCCTTGCCTCGTTGGAAACTTCTTTGGCAGCCGCTCGCGTGGCCCCACAGCCCGTGGGGCTGCGGGCTTTCCGGCGGCCGTCAGCCTCGGCGACACCTGCAACCACGTGTTGCCGCCACGCCAGCCTGCGAAGCATTTTCCGGTAGGGCCGTGGCTCTGGCGACAGCTCCCACGCCCGAAGAGCCAGGAGGGAAAGCCGTGCCTCCTTGGAAAGCCCTTCGGCAGCCGCTCGCGTGGCCCCACAGCCCGTGGGGCTGCGGGCTTTCCGGCGCCCGTCAGCCTCGGCGACACCGGCGCCCATGTGGCGCCGCCGCGCCAGCCTGCGAAGCATTTTCCGGTAGGGCCGCGGCTCTGGCGACAGCTCCCACGCCCGAAGAGCCAGGAGGGAAAGCCATGCCTCCTTGGAAAGCTCTTTGGCAGCCGCTCGCGTGGCCCCACAGCCCGTGGGGCTGCGGGCTTTCCGGCGGCCGTCAGCCTCGGCGACACCGGCGCCCACGTGGCGCCGCCGCGCCAGACTGCGAAGCATTTTCCGGTAGGGCCGCGGCTCTGGTGACAGCTCCCACGCCCGAAGAGCCAGGAGGGAAAGCCGTGCCTCCTTGGAAAGCTCTTTGGCAGCCGCTCGCGTGGCCCCACAGCCCGTGGGGCTGCGGGCTTTCCGGCGGCCGTCAGCCTCGGCGACACCGGTGCCCACGTGGCGCCGCCGCGCCAGCCTGCGAAGCATTTTCCGGTAGGGCCGCGGCTCTGGCGACAGCTCCCACACCCGAAGAGCCAGGAGGGAAAGCCGTGCCTCCTTGGAAAGCTCTTTGGCAGCCGCTCGCGTGGCCCCACAGCCCGTGGGGCTGCGGGCTTTCCGGCGGCCGTCATCCTTGGCGACACCGGCGCCCACGTGGCGCCGCTGCGCCAGCCTGCGAAGCATTTTCGGGTAGGGCCGTGGCTCTGGCGACAGCTCCCACGCCCGAAGAGCCAGGAGGGAAAGCCGTGCCTCCTTGGAAAGCTCTTTGGCAGCCGCTCGTGTGGCCCCACAGCCCGTGGGCCTGCAGGCTTTCCGGCGGCCGTCAGCTTCGCCGACATCGGCGCCCACGTGGTGCCGCCGCGCCAGCCTGCGAAGCATTTTCCGGTAGGGCCGCGGCTCTGGCGACAGGTCCCACGCCCGAAGAGGCAGGAGGGAAAGCCATGCCTCGTTGGAAATCTCTTTGGCAGCCACTCGCGTGGCACCACAGCCCGTGGGGCTGCGGGCTTTCCGGCGGCCGTCAGCCTCGGTGACACCAGCGCCCATGTGGCGCCGCCGCGCCAGCCTGCGAAGCATTTTCCGGTAGGGCCGCGGCTCTGGTGACAGTTCCCACGCCCGAAGAGCCAGGAGGGAAAGCCGTGTCTCCTTGGAAAGCTCTTTGGCAACCACTCGCGTGGCCCCACAGCCCGTGGGGCTGCGGGCTTTCCGGCGGCCGTCAGCCTCGGCGACAGTGGTGCCCACGTGGCGCCGTCGCGCCAGCCTGCAAAGCATTTTCCGGTAGGGCCGTGGCTCTGGCGACAGCTCCCACGCCCGAAGAGCCAGGAGGGAAAGCCGTGCCTCCTTGGAAAGCTCTTTGGCAGCCGCTCGCGTGGCCCCACAGCCCGTGGGGCTGCGGGCTTTCTGGCGGCCGTCAGCCACGGCGACACCGGTGCCCACGTGGCGCCGCCGCGCCAGCCTGCAAAGCATTTTCCGGTAGGGCCGTGGCTCTGGCGACAGCTCCCACGCCCGAAGAGCGAGGAGGGAAAGCCGTGCCTCGTTGGAAAGCTCTTTGGCAGCCGCTCGCATGGCCCCACAGCCCGTGGGGCTGCGGGCTTTCCGGCGGCCGTCAGATTCGGCGACACCGGCGCCTACGTGGCGCGGCCACGCCAGCCTGCGAAGCATTTTCCGGTAGGGCCGCGGCTCTGGCGACAGCTCCCACGCCCGAAGAGCCAGGAGGGAAAGCCGTGCCTCCTTGGAAAGCTCTTTGGCAGCCGCTCGCGTGGCCCCACAGCCCGTGGCGCTGCGGGCTTTCCGGCGGCCGTCAGCCTCGGCGACACCGGTGCCCACGTGGCGCCGCCGCGCCAGCCTGCGAAGCATTTTCCGGTAGGGCCGCGGCTCTGGTGACAGCTCCCACGCCCGAAGAGCCAGGAGGGAAAGCCGTGCGTCATTGGAAAGCTCTTTGGCAGCCGCTCGCGTGGCCCCACAGCCCGTGGGGCTGCGGGCTTTCCGGCGGCCGTCAGCCTCGTCGCCACCGGAGCCCACGTGGCGCCGCCACGCCAGTCTGCGAAGCATTTTCCGTTAGGGTCACGGCTCTGGCGACAGCTCCCACGCCCGAAGAGCCAGGAGGGAAAGCCGTGCCTCCTTGGAAAGCTCTTTGGCAGCCGCTCGCGTGGCCCCACAGCCCGTGGGGCTGCGAGCTTTCCGGTGGCCGTCAGCCTCGGCGACAACGGCGCCCACGTGGCGCCGCCGCGCCAGCCTGCGAAGCATTTTCCGGTAGGGCCGCGGCTCTGGCGACAGCTCCCACGCCCGAAGAGCCAGGAGGGAAAGCCGTGCCTCGTTGGAAAGCTCTTTGGCAGCCACTCGCGTGGCCCCACAGCCCGTGGGTCTGCGGGCTTTCCGGCGGCCGTCAGCCTCGGCGACACCGGCGCCCACGTGGCGCCGCCGCGCCAGACTGCGAAGCATTTTCCGGTAGGGCCGCGGCTCTGGTGACAGCTCCCACGCCCGAAGAGCCAGGAGGGAAAGCCGTGCCTCCTTGGAAAGCTCTTTGGCAGCCGCTCGCGTGGCCCCACAGCCCGTGGGGCTGCGGGCTTTCCGGCGGCCGTCAGCCTCGGCGACACCGGTGCCCACGTGGCGCCGCCGCGCCAGCCTGCGAAGCATTTTCCGGTAGGGCCGCGGCTCTGGCGACAGGTCCCACGCCCGAAGAGCCAGGAGGGAAAGCCATGCCTCGTTGTAAATCTCTTTGGCAGCCACTCGCGTGGCACCACAGCCCGTGGGGCTGCGGGCTTTCCGGCGGCCGTCAGCCTCGGTGACACCAGCGCCCATGTGGCGCCGCCGCGCCAGCCTGCGAAGCATTTTCCGGTAGGGCCGCGGCTCTGGTGACAGTTCCCACGCCCGAAGAGCCAGGAGGGAAAGCCGTGTCTCCTTGGAAAGCTCTTTGGCAACCACTCGCGTGGCCCCACAGCCCGTGGGGCTGCGGGCTTTCCGGCGGCCGTCAGCCTCGGCGACAGTGGTGCCCACGTGGCGCCGTCGCGCCAGCCTGCAAAGCATTTTCCATTAGGGCCGTGGCTCTGGCGACAGCTCCCACGCCCGAAGAGCCAGGAGGGAAAGCCGTGCCTCCTTGGAAAGCTCTTTGGCAGCCGCTCGCGTGGCCCCACAGCCCGTGGGGCTGCGGGCTTTCTGGCGGCCGTCAGCCACGGCGACACCGGTGCCCACGTGGCGCCGCCGCGCCAGCTTGCAAAGCATTTTCCGGTAGGGCCGTGGCTCTGGCGACAGCTCCCACGCCCGAAGAGCGAGGAGGGAAAGCCGTGCCTCGTTGGAAAGCTCTTTGGCAGCCGCTCGCATGGCCCCACAGCCCGTGGGGCTGCGGGCTTTCCGGCGGCCGTCAGATTCGGTGACACCGGCGCCCACGTGGCGCGGCCACGCCAGCCTGCGAAGCATTTTCCGGTAGGGCCGCGGCTCTGGCGACAGCTCCCACGCCCGAAGAGCCAGGAGGGAAAGCCGTGCCTCCTTGGAAAGCTCTTTGGCAGCCGCTCGCGTGGCCCCACAGCCCGTGGGGCTGGGGGCTTTCCGGCGGCCGTCAGCCTCGGCGACACCAGCGCCCACGTGGCGCGGCCACCCCAGCCTGCGAAGCATTTTCCGGTAGGGGCCGCGGCTCTGGTGACAGCTCCCACGCCCGAAGAGCCAGGAGGGAAAGCCGTGCGTCATTGGAAAGCTCTTTGGCAGCCGCTCGCGTGGCCCCACAGCCCGTGGGGCTGCGGGCTTTCCGGCGGCCGTCAGCCTCGTCGCCACCGGAGCCCACGTGGCGCCGCCACGCCAGCCTGCGAAGCATTTTCCGTTAGGGCCACGGCTCTGGCGACAGCTCCCACGCCCGAAGAGCCAGGAGGGAAAGCCGTGCCTCCTTGGAAAGCTCTTTGGCAGCCGCTCGCGTGGCCCCCACAGCCCGTGGGGCTGCGAGCTTTCCGGTGGCCGTCAGCCTCGGCGACAACGGCGCCCACGTGGCGCCGCCGCGCCAGCCTGCGAAGCATTTTCCGGTAGGGCCGCGGCTCTGGCGACAGCTCCCATGCCCAAAGAGCCAGGAGGGAAAGCCGTGCCTCGTTGGAAAGCTCTTTGGCAGACACTCGCGTGGCCCCACAGCCCGTGGGTCTGCGGGCTTTCCGGCGGCCGTCAGCCTCGGTTACACCAGCGCCCATGTGGCGCCGCCGCGCCAGCCTGCGAAGCATTTTCCGGTAGGGCCGTGGCTCTGGCGACAGCTCCCATGCCCGAAGAGCCAGGAGGGAAAGCCGTGCCTCATTGGAAAGCTCTTTGGCAGCCGCTCGCGTGGCCCCACAGCCCGTGGGGCTGCGGGCTTTCCGGCGGCCGTCAGCCTCGGCGACACCGGCGCCCACGTGGCGCCGCCGCGCCAGCCTGCGAAGCATTTTCCGGTAGGGCCGCGGCTCTGGCGACAGCTCCCACGCCCGAAGAGCCAGGAGGGAAAGCCGTGCCTCCTTGGAAAGCTCTTTGGCAGCCGCTCGCGTGGCCCCACAGCCCGTGGGGCTGCGGGCTTTCCAGCGGCCATCAACCTCGGCGACACCGGCGCCCACGTGGCGCCGCCGCGCCAGCCTGCAAAGCATTTTCCGGTAGGGCCACGGCTCTGGCGACAGCTCCCACGCCCGAAGAGCCAGGAGGGAAAGACGTGCCTACTTGGAAAGCTCTTTGGCAGCCGCTCGCGTGGCCCCACAGCCCGTGGGGCTGCGGGCTTTCCGGCTGCCGTCAGCCTCGGCGACACCGGCGCCCACGTGGCGCCGCCGCGCCAGACTGCGAAGCATTTTCCGGTAGGGCCGCGGCTCTGGCGACAGCTCCCACGCCCGAAGAGCCAGGAGGGAAAGCCGTGCCTCCTTGGAAAGCTCTTTGGCAGCCGCTCACGTGGCCTCACAGCCCGTGGGGCCGCGGGCTTTCCTGCGGCCGTCAGCCTCGGCGACACCGGCGCCCACGTGGCGCCGCCACGCCAGACTGCGAAGCAATTTCCGGTAGGGCCGCGGCTCTGGCGACAGCTCCCACGCCCGAAGAGACAGGAGGGAAAGCCGTGCCTCGTTGGAAAGCTCTTTGGCAGCCGCTCGCGTGGCCCCGCAGCCCGTGGGGCTGCGGGCTTTCCGGCGGCCGTACAGATTCGGCGACACCGGCGCCCACGTGGCGCCGCCGCGCCAGACTGCGAAGCATTTTCCGGTAGGGCCGCGGCTCTGGCGACAGCTCCCACGCCCGAAGAGCCAGGAGGGAAAGCCGTGCCTCCTTCGAAAGCTCTTTGGCAGCCGCTCGCGTGGCCCCACAGCCCGTGGGGCTGCGGGCTTTCTGGCGGCCGTCACCCTTGGCGACACCGGCGCCCACGTGGCGCCGCCGCGCCAGCCTGCGAAGCATTTTCCGGTAGGGCCGTGGCTCTGGCGACAGCTCCCATGCCCGAAGAGCCAGGAGGGAAAGCCGTGCCTCATTGGAAACCTCTTTGGCAGCCGCTCGCATGGCCCCACAGCCCGTGGGGCTGCGGGCTTTCCGGCGGCCGTCAGCCTCGGCAACACCGGCGCCCACGTGGCGCCGCCGCGCCAGCCTGCGAAGCATTTTCCGGTAGGGCCGCGGCTCTGGCGACAGCTCCCCACGCCCAAAGAGCCAGGAGGGAAAGCCATGACTCCTTGGAAAGCTCTTTGGCAGCCGCTCGTGTGGCCCCACAGCCCGTGGGGCTGCGGGCTTTCCGGCGGCCGTCAGATTCGGCGACACCGGCGCCCACGTGGCACCGCCACGCCAGACTGCGAAGCATTTTCCGGTAGGGCCGCGGCTCTGGCGACAGCTCCCACGCCCGAAGAGCCAGGAGGGAAAGCCATGCCTCCTTGGAAAGCTCTTTGGCAGCCGCTCGCGTGGCGCCACAGCCCGTGGGGCTGCGGGCTTTCCAGCGGCCGTCAGCCTCGGCGACACCGGCGCCCACGTGGCGCCGCCGTGCCAGCCTGCGAAGCAGTTTCTGGTAGGGCCGCGGCTCTGGCGACAGCTCCCACGCCCGAAGAGCCAGGAGGGAAAGACGTGCCTCGTTGGAAAGCTCTTTGGCAGCCGCTCGCATGGCCCCACAGCCCATGGGGCTGCGGGCTTTCCGGCGGCCGTCAGCCTCGGCGACACCGGCGCCCACGTGGCGCCGCCGCGCCAGCCTGCGAAGCAGTTTCTGGTAGGGCCGCGGCTCTGGCGACAGCTCCCACGCCCGAAGAGCCAGGAGGGAAAGCCGTGCCTCCTTAGAAAGCTCTTTGGCAGCCGCTCGCGTGGCCCCACAGCCCGTGGGGCTGCGGGCTTTCCGGCGGCCGTACAGATTCGGCGACACCGGCGCCCACGTGGCGCGGCCACCCCAGCCTGCGAAGCATTTTCCGGTAGGGCCGCGGCTCTGGCGACAGCTCCCCACGCCCGAAGAGCCAGGAGGGAAAGCCGTGCCTCCTTGGAAAGCTCTTTGGCAGCCGCTCGCGTGGCCCCACAGCCCGTGGGGCTGCGGGCTTTCTGGCGGCCGTCACCCTTGGCGACACCGGCGCCCACGTGGCGCCGCCGCGCCAGCCTGCGAAGCATTTTCCGGTAGGGCCGCGGCTCTGGCGACAGCTCCCATGCCCGAAGAGCCAGAAGCGTAAGCCGTGCCTCATTGGAAACCTCTTTGGCAGCCGCTCGCATGGCCCCACAGCCCGTGGGGCTGCGGGCTTTCCGGCGGCCGTCAGATTCGGCGACACCGGCGCCCACGTGGCACCGCCACGCCAGACTGCGAAGCATTTTCCGGTAGGGCCGCGGCTCTGGCGACAGCTCCCACGCCCGAAGAGTCAGGAGGGAAAGCCATGCCTCCTTGGAAAGCTCTTTGGCAGCCGCTCGCGTGGCGCCACAGCCCGTGGGGCTGCGGGCTTTCCAGCGGCCGTCAGCCTCGGCGACACCGGCGCCCACGTGGCGCCGCCGTGCCAGCCTGCGAAGCAGTTTCTGGTAGGGCCGCGGCTCTGGCGACAGCTCCCACGCCCGAAGAGCCAGGAGGGAAAGACGTGCCTCCTTGGAAAGCTATTTGGCAGCCGCTCGCGTGGCCCCACAGCCCGTGGGGCTGCGGGCTGTCCGGCGGCCGTCAGCCTCGGTGACACCGGCGCCCACGTGGCACCGCCACACCAGCCTGCGAAGCATTTTCCAGTAGGGCCGCGGCTCGGGCGACAGCTCCCACGCCCGAAAAGCTAGGAGGGAAAGCCGTGCCTCGTTGGAAAGCTCTTTGGCAGCCGCTCGCATGGCCCCACAGCCCATGGGGCTGCGGGCTTTCCGGCGGCCGTCAGCCTCGGCGACACCGGCGCCCACGTGGCGCGGCCACCCCAGCCTGCGAAGCAGTTTCCGGTAGGGCCGCGGCTCTGGCGACAGCTCCCACGCCCGAAGAGCCAGGAGGGAAAGCCGTGCCTCCTTGGAAAGCTCTTTGGCAGCCGCTCGCGTGGCCCCACAGCCCGTGGGGCTGCGGGCTTTCTGGCGGCCGTCACCCTTGGCGACACCGGCGCCCACGTGGCGCCGCCGCGCCAGCCTGCGAAGCATTTTCCGGTAGGGCCGCGGCTCTGGCGACAGCTCCCATGCCCGAAGAGCCAGAAGCGTAAGCCGTGCCTCATTGGAAACCTCTTTGGCAGCCGCTCGCATGGCCCCACAGCCCGTGGGGCTGCGGGCTTTCCGGCGGCCGTCAGCCTCGGCGACACCGGCGCCCACGTGGCGCCGCCCGCGCCAGCCTGCGAAGCATTTTCCGGTAGGGCCGCGGCTCTGGCGACAGCTCCCACGCCCGAAGAGCCAGGAGGGAAAGCCATGCCTCGTTGGAAAGCTCTTTGGCAGCCGCTCGCGTGGCCCCACAGCTCGTGGGGGCTGCGGGCTTTCCGGCGGAAGTCAGCCTCCCCGCCAACGGCGCCCACGTGGCGCCGACCGCGCCAGCCTGTGAAGCATTTTCCGGTAGGGCCGTGGCTCTGGCGACAGTTCCCACGCCCGAAGAGCCAGGAGGGAAAGCCGTGCCTCCTTGGAAAGCTCTTTGGCAGCCGCTCGCGTGGCCCCACAGCCTGTGGGGCTGCGGGCTTTCCGGCGGCCGTCAGCCTCGGCGACACCGGCGCCCACGTGGCGCCGCCGCGCCAGCCTGCGAAGCAGTTTCTGGTAGGGCCGCGGCTCTGGCGACAGCTCCCACGCCCGAAGAGCCAGGAGGGAAAGCCGTGCCTCGTTGGAAAGCTCTTTGGCAGCCGCTCGCGTGGCCCCACAGCCCGTGGGGCCGCGGGCTTTCCTGCGGCCGTCAGCCTCGGCGACACCGGCGCCCACGTGGCGCCGCCGCGCCAGACTGCGAAGCATTTTCCGGTAGGGCCGCGGCTCTGGCGACAGCTCCCACGCCCGAAGAGCCAGGAGGGAAAGCCGTGCCTCATTGGAAAGCTCTTTGGCAGCCGCTCGCGTGGCCCCCACAGCCCGTGGGGCTGCGGGATTTCCGGCGGCCGTCAGCCTCGGCGACACTGGCACCGACGTGGCGCCGCCGCGCCAGCCTGCGAAGCAGTTTCTGGTAGGGCCGCGGCTCTGGCGACAGCTCCCACGCCCGAAGAGCCAGGAGGGAAAGCCGTGCCTCGTTGGAAAGCTCTTTGGCAGCCGCTCGCGTGGCCCCACAGCCCGTGGGGCTGCGGGCTTTCCGGCGGCCGTCAGCCTCGGCGACACCGGCGCCCACGTGGCGCCCCCCGCGCCAGCCTGCGAAGCATTTTCCGGTAGGGCCGCGGCTCTGGCGACAGCTCCCACGCCCGAAGCGCCAGGAGGGAAAGCCATGCCTCCTTGGAAAGCTCTTTGGCAGCCGCTCGCGTGGCCCCACAGCCCGTGGGGCTGCGGGCTTTCCGGCGCCCGTCAGCCTCGGCGACACCGGCGCCCACGTGGCGCCGCCGCGCCAGCCTGCGAAGCATTTTCCGGTAGGGCCGCGGCTCTGGCGACAGCTCCCACGCCCGAAGAACCAGGAGGGAAAGCCGTGCCTCCTTGGAAAGCTCTTTGGCAGCCGCTCGCGTGGCCCCACAGCCCGTGGGGCTGCGGGCTTTCCGGCGGCCGTCAGCCTCGGCGACACCGGCGCCCACGTGGCGCCGCCGCGCCAGCCTGCGAAGCATTTTCCGGTAGGGCCGCGGCTCTGGCGACTGCTCCCACGCCCGAAGAGCAGGGAGGGAAAGCCGTGCCTCCTTGGAAAGCTCTTTGGCAGCCACTCACGTGGCCCCACAGCCCGTGGGGCTGCGGGCTTTCCGGCGGCCGTCAGCCTCGGCGACACCGGCGCCCACGTGGCGCCGCCGCGCCAGCCTGCGAAGCATTTTCCGGTAGGGCCGCGGCTCTGGCGACAGCTCCCATGCCCGAAGAGCCAGGAGGGAAAGCCATGCCTCCTTGGAAAGCTCTTTGGCAGCCGCTCGCGTGGCCCCACAGCCCGTGGGGCTGTGAGATTTCCGGCGCCCGTCAGCCTCTGCGACACCGGCGCCCACGTGGCGCCGCCGCGCCAGCCTGCGAAGCATTTTCCGGTAGGGCCGCAGCTCTGGCGACAGCTCCCACGCCCGAAGAGCCAGGAGGGAAAGCCGTGCCTCATTGGAAAGCTCTTTGGCAGCCGCTCGCGTGGCCCCACAGCTCGTGGGGCTGCGAGCTTTCCGGCGGCCGTCAGCCTCGGCGACACCGGCGCCCACGTGGCGCCGCCGCGCCAGACTGCGAAGCATTTTCCGGTAGGGCCGCGGCTCTGGCGACAGCTCCCACGCCCGAAGAGCCAGGAGGGAAAGCCGTGCCTCGTTAGAAAGCTCTTTGGCAGCCGCTCGCGTGGCCCCACAGCCCGTGGGGCTGCGGGCTTTCCGGCGGCCGTCAGCCTCGGCGACACCGGAGCCCACGTGGCGCCGCCGCGCCAGACTGCGAAGCATTTTCCGGTAGGGCCGCGGCTCTGGCGACAGCTCCCATGCCCGAAGAGCCAGGAGGGAAAGCCGTGCCTCATTGGAAAGCTCTTTGGCAGCCGCTCGCGTGGCCCCACAGCCCGTGGGGCTGCGGGCTTTCCGGTGGCCGTCAGATTCGGCGACACCGGTGCCCACGTGGCGCGGCCACGCCAGCCTACGAAGCATTTTCCGGTAGGGCCGTGGCTCTGGCGACAGCTCCCACGCCCGAAGAGCCAGGAGGGAAAGCCGTGCCTCATTGGAAAGCTCTTTGGCAGCCGCTCGCGTGGCCCCGCAGCCCGTGGGGCTGCGGGCTTTCCTGCGGCCATCAGCCTCGGCGACACCGGCGCCCACGTGGCGCCGCCGCGCCAGCCTGCGAAGCATTTTCCGGTAGGGCCGCGGCTCTGGCGACAGCTCCCACGCCCGAAGAGCCAGGAGGGAAAGCCGTGCCTCATTGGCAAGCTCTTTGGCAGCCGCTCGCGTGGCCCCACAGCCCGTTGGGCCGCGGGCTTTCCGGCGGCCATCAGCCTCGGCGACACCGGCGCCCACGTGGCGCCGCCCGCGCCAGACTGCGAAGCCTTTTCCGGTAGGGCCGCGGCTCTGGTGACAGCTCCCACGCCCGAAAAGCCAGGAGGGAACGCCGTGCCTCGTTGGAAAGCTCTTTGGCAGCCGCTGGCGTGGCCCCACAGCCCGTGGGGCTGCGGGCTTTCCGGCGGCCGTCAGATTCGGCGACACCGGCGCCCACGTGGCGCGGCCACGCCAGCCTGCGAAGCATTTTCTGGTAGGGCCGCGGCTCTGGTGACAGCTCCCACGCCCGAAGAGCCAGGAGGGAAAGCCGTGCCTCCTTGGAAAGCTCTTTGGCAGCCGCTCGCGTGGCCCCACAGCCCGTGGGGCTGCGGGCTTTCCGGCGGCCGTCAGCCTCGGCGACACCGGCGCCCACGTGGCGCCGCCGCGCCAGCCTGCGAAGCATTTTCCGGTAGGGCCGCGGCTCTGGCGACAGCTCCCACGCCCGAAGAGCCAGGAGGGAAAGCCGTGCCTCATTGGAAAGCTCTTTGGCAGCCACTCGCGTGGCCCCACAGCCCGTGGGGCTGCGGGCTTTCCGGCGGCCGTCAGCCTCGGCGACACCGGCGCCCACGTGGCGCGGACGCGCCAGCCTGCGAAGCATTTTCCGGTAGGGCCGCGGCTCTGGCGACAGCTCTCACGCCCGAAGAGCCAGGAGGGAAAGCCGTGCCTCCTTGGAAAGCTCTTTGGCAGCCGCTCACGTGGCCCCACAGCCCGTGGGGCCGCGGGCTTTCCGGCGGCCCGTCAGCCTCGGCGACACCGGTGCCCACGTGGCGCCGCCCACGCCAGCCTGCGAAGCATTTTCCGGTAGGGCCGCGGGCTCTGGCGACAGCTCCCACGCCCGAAGAGCCAGGAGGGAAAGCCGTGCCTCATTGGAAAGCTCTTTGGCAGCCGCTCGCGTGGCCCCACAGCCCGTGGGGCCGCGGGCTTTCCGGCGGCCATCAGCCTCGGCGACACCGGGCGCCCACGTGGCGCCGCCGCGCCAGACTGCGAAGCATTTTCCGGTAGGGCCGCGGCTCTGGCGACAGCTCCCACGCCCGAAGAGCCAGGAGGGAAAGCCGTGCCTCATTGGAAAGCTCTTTGGCAGCCGCTGGCGTGGCCCCACAGCCCGTGGGGCTGCGGGGCTTTCCGGCAGCCGTCAGATTCGGCGACACCGGTGCCCACATGGCGCGGCCACGCCAGCCTGCGAAGCATTTTCCGGTAGGGCCGCGGCTCTGGTGACAGCTCCCACGCCCGAAGAGCCAGGAGGGAAAGCCGTGCCTCATTGGAAAGCTCTTTGGCAGCCGCTCGCGTGGCCCCGCAGCCCGTGGGGCTGCGGGCTTTCCTGCAGCCATCAGCCTCGGCGACACCGGCGCCCACGTGGCGCCGCCGCGCCAGCCTGCGAAGCATTTTCCGGTAGCGCCGTGGCTCTGGCGACAGCTCCCACGCCCGAAGAGCCAGGAGGGAAAGCCGTGCCTCCTTGGAAAGCTCTTTGGCAGCCGCTCGCGTGGCCCCACAGCCCGTGGGGCTGCGGGCTGTCCGGCAGCCGTCAGCCTCGGCGACACCGGCGCCCACGTGGCGCCCCCGCGCCAGCCTGCGAAGCATTTTCCGGTAGGGCCGTGGCTCTGGCGACAGCTCCCACGCCCGAAGAGCCAGGAGGGAAAGCCGTGCCTCATTGGCAAGCTCTTTGGCAGCCGCTCGCGTGGCCCCACAGCCCGTTGGGCCGCGGGCTTTCCGGCGGCCATCAGCCTCGGCGACACCGGCGCCCACGTGGCGCCGCCGCGCCAGACTGCGAAGCCTTTTCCGGTAGGGCCGCGGCTCTGGTGACAGCTCCCACGCCCGAAAAGCCAGGAGGGAACGCCGTGCCTCGTTGGAAAGCTCTTTGGCAGCCGCTGGCGTGGCCCCACAGCCCGTGGGGCTGCGGGCTTTCCGGCGGCCGTCAGATTCGGCGACACCGGCGCCCACGTGGCGCGGCCACGCCAGCCTGCGAAGCATTTTCTGGTAGGGCCGCGGCTCTGGTGACAGCTCCCACGCCCGAAGAGCCAGGAGGGAAAGCCGTGCCTCCTTGGAAAGCTCTTTGGCAGCCGCTCGCGTGGCCCCACAGCCCGTGGGGCTGCGGGCTTTCCGGCGGCCGTCAGCCTCGGCGACACCGGCGCCCACGTGGCGCCCCCGCGCCAGCCTGCGAAGCATTTTCCGGTAGGGCCGCGGCTCTGGTGACAGCTCCCACGCCCGAAGAGCGAGGAGGGAAAGCCGTGCCTCCTTGGAAAGCTCTTAGGCAGCCACTCGCGTGGCCCCACAGCCCGTGGGGCTGCGGGCTTTCTGGCGGCCGTCAGCCTTGGCGACACCGGCGCCCACGTGGCGCGGCCACGCCAGCCTGCGAAGCATTTTCCGGTAGGGCCGCGGCTCTGGCGACAGCTCCCACGCCCGAAGAGCCAGGAGGGAAAGCCGTGCCTCATTGGCAAGCTCTTTGGCAGCCGCTCGCGTGGCCCCACAGCCCGTTGGGCCGCGGGCTTTCCGGCGGCCATCAGCCTCGGCGACACCGGCGCCCACGTGGCGCCGCCGCGCCAGCCTGCGAAGCATTTTCCGGTAGGGCCGCGGCTCTGGTGACAGCTCCCACGCCCGAAGAGCGAGGAGGGAAAGCCGTGCCTCCTTGGAAAGCTCTTAGGCAGCCACTCGCGTGGCCCCACAGCCCGTGGGGCTGCGGGCTTTCTGGCGGCCGTCAGCCTTGGCGACACCGGCGCCCACGTGGCGCGGCCACGCCAGCCTGCGAAGCATTTTCCGGTAGGGCCGCGGCTCTGGCGACAGCTCCCACGCCCGAAGAGCCAGGACGGAAAGCCCTGCCTCCTTGGAAAGCTCTTAGGCAGCCGCTCGCGTGGCCCCACAGCCCGTGGGGCTGCGGGCTTTCCGGCGGCCGTCAGCCTCGGCGACACCGGCGCCCACGTGGCGCCCCCGCGCCAGCCTGCGAAGCATTTTCCGGTAGGGCCGCGGCTCTGGCGACAGCTCCCACGCCCGAAGCGCCAGGAGGGAAAGCCATGCCTCGCCAGGAGGGAAAGCCATGCCTCCTTGGAAAGCTCTTTGGCAGCCGCTCGCGTGGCCCCACAGCCCGTGGGGCTGCGGGCTTTCCGGCGCCCGTCAGCCTCGGCGACACCGGCGCCCACGTGGCGCCGCCGCGCCAGCCTGCGAAGCATTTTCCGGTAGGGCCGCGGCTCTGGCGACAGCTCCCACGCCCGAAGAGCCAGGAGGGAAAGCCGTGCCTCCTTGGAAAGCTCTTTGGCAGCCGCTCGCGTGGCCCCACAGCCCGTGGGGCTGCGGGCTTTCCGGCGGCCGTCAGCCTCGGCGACACCAGCGCCCACGTGGCGCCGCCGCGCCAGCCTGCGAAGCATTTTCCGGTAGGGCCGCGGCTCTGGCGACTGCTCCCACGCCCGAAGAGCAGGGAGGGAAAGCCGTGCCTCCTTGGAAAGCTCTTAGGCAGCCACTCGCGTGGCCCCACAGCCCGTGGGGCTGCGGGCTTTCTGGCGGCCGTCAGCCTTGGCGACACCGGCGCCCACGTGGCGCGGCCACGCCAGCCTGCGAAGAATTTTCCGTTAGGGCCGCGGCTCTGGCGACAGCTCCCACGCCCGAAGAGCCAGGAGGGAAAGCCGTGCCTCCTTGGAAAGCTCTTAGGCAGCCGCTCGCGTGGCCCCACAGCCCGTGGGGCTGCGGGCTTTCTGGCGGCCGTCAGCCTTGGCGACACCGGCGCCCACGTGGCGCAGCCACGCCATCCTGCGAAGCATTTTCCGGTAGGGCCGCGGCTCTGGCGACAGCTCCCACGCCCGAAGAGCGAGGAGGGAAAGCCGTGCCTCGTTGGAAAGCTCTTTGGCAGCCGCTCGCGTGGCCCCACAGCCCGTGGGGCTGCGGGCTTTCCGGTGGCCGTCAGCCTCGGCGCCACTGGCGCCCACGTGGCGCCGCCGCGCCAGACTGCGAAGCATTTTCCGGTAGGGCCGCGGCTCTGGTGACAGCTCCCACGCCCGAAGAGCCAGGAGGGAAAGCCCTGCCTCATTGGAAAGCTCTTTGGCAGCCGCTCGCGTGGGCCCCACAGCCCGTGGGGCTGCGGGCTTTCCGGCAGCCGTCAGCCTCGGCGACACCGGCGCCCACGTGGCGCCGCCGCGCCAGCCTGCGAAGCATTTTCCGGTAGGGCCGCGGCTCTGGCGACAGCTCCCACGCCCGAAGAGCCAGGAGGGAAAGCCGTGCCTCGTTGGAAAGCTCTTTGGCAGCCGCTCGCGTGGCCCCACAGCTCGTGGGGCTGTGGTCTTTCCGGCGGAAGTCAGCCTCCCCGCCAACGGCGCCCAGGTGGCGCCGCCGCGCCAGCCTGTGAAGCATTTTCCGGTAGGGCCGTGGCTCTGGCGACAGCTCCCACGCCCGAAGAGCCAGGAGGGAAAGCCGTGCCTCGTTGGAAAGCTCTTTGGCAGCCGCTCGCATGGCCCCACAGCCCGTGGGGCCGCGGGATTTCCGGCGGCCGTCAGATTCGGCGACACCGGCGCCCACGTGGCGCCGCCACGCCAGCCTGCGAAGCATTTTCCGGTAGGGGCCGCGGCTCTGGCGACAGCTCCCACGCCCGAAGAGCCAGGAGGGAAAGCCGTGCCTCGTTGGAAAGCTCTTTGGCAGCCGCTCGCGTGGCCCCACAGCCCGTGGGGCTGTGAGATTTCCGGCGCCCGTCAGCCTCGGCGACACCGGCGCCCACGTGGCGCCGCCGCGCCAGCCTGCGAAGCATTTTCCGGTAGGGCCGCGGCTCTGGCGACAGCTCCCACGCCCGAAGAGCCAGGAGGGAAAGCCGTGCCTCCTTGGAAAGCTCTTTGGCAGCCGCTCGCGTGGCCCCACAGCCCGTGGGGCTGTGAGATTTCCGGCGCCCGTCAGCCTCGGCGACACCGGCGCCCACGTGCCGCCGCCGCGCCAGACTGCGAAGCATTTTCGGTAGGGCCGCGGCTCTGGCGACAGCTCCCACGCCCGAAGCGCCAGGAGGGAAAGCCATGCCTCCTTGGAAAGCTCTTTGGCAGCCGCTCGCGTGGCCCCACAGCCCGTGGGGCTGCGGGCTTTCCGGCGCCCGTCAGCCTCGGCGACACCGGCGCCCACGTGGCGCCGCCGCGCCAGCCTGCGAAGCATTTTCCGGTAGGGCCGCGGCTCTGGCGACAGCTCCCACGCCCGAAGAGCCAGGAGGGAAAGCCGTGCCTCCTTGGAAAGCTCTTTGGCAGCCGCTCGCGTGGCCCCACAGCCCGTGGGGCTGCGGGCTTTCCGGCGGCCGTCAGCCTCGGCGACACCAGCGCCCACGTGGCGCCGCCGCGCCAGCCTGCGAAGCATTTTCCGGTAGGGCCGCGGCTCTGGCGACTGCTCCCACGCCCGAAGAGCAGGGAGGGAAAGCCGTGCCTCCTTGGAAAGCTCTTAGGCAGCCACTCGCGTGGCCCCACAGCCCGTGGGGCTGCGGGCTTTCTGGCGGCCGTCAGCCTTGGCGACACCGGCGCCCACGTGGCGCGGCCACGCCAGCCTGCGAAGAATTTTCCGTTAGGGCCGCGGCTCTGGCGACAGCTCCCACGCCCGAAGAGCCAGGAGGGAAAGCCGTGCCTCCTTGGAAAGCTCTTAGGCAGCCGCTCGCGTGGCCCCACAGCCCGTGGGGCTGCGGGCTTTCTGGCGGCCGTCAGCCTTGGCGACACCGGCGCCCACGTGGCGCAGCCACGCCATCCTGCGAAGCATTTTCCGGTAGGGCCGCGGCTCTGGCGACAGCTCCCACGCCCGAAGAGCGAGGAGGGAAAGCCGTGCCTCGTTGGAAAGCTCTTTGGCAGCCGCTCGCGTGGCCCCACAGCCCGTGGGGCTGCGGGCTTTCCGGTGGCCGTCAGCCTCGGCGCCACTGGCGCCCACGTGGCGCCGCCGCGCCAGACTGCGAAGCATTTTCCGGTAGGGCCGCGGCTCTGGTGACAGCTCCCACGCCCGAAGAGCCAGGAGGGAAAGCCCTGCCTCATTGGAAAGCTCTTTGGCAGCCGCTCGCGTGGCCCCACAGCCCGTGGGGCTGCGGGCTTTCCGGCAGCCGTCAGCCTCGGCGACACCGGCGCCCACGTGGCGCCGCCGCGCCAGCCTGCGAAGCATTTTCCGGTAGGGCCGCGGCTCTGGCGACAGCTCCCACGCCCGAAGAGCCAGGAGGGAAAGCCGTGCCTCGTTGGAAAGCTCTTTGGCAGCCGCTCGCGTGGCCCCACAGCTCGTGGGGCTGTGGTCTTTCCGGCGGAAGTCAGCCTCCCCGCCAACGGCGCCCAGGTGGCGCCGCCGCTCCAGCCTGTGAAGCATTTTCCGGTAGGGCCGTGGCTCTGGCGACAGCTCCCACGCCCGAAGAGCCAGGAGGGAAAGCCGTGCCTCGTTGGAAAGCTCTTTGGCAGCCGCTCGCATGGCCCCACAGCCCGTGGGGCCGCGGGATTTCCGGCGGCCGTCAGATTCGGCGACACCGGCGCCCACGTGGCGCCGCCACGCCAGCCTGCGAAGCATTTTCCGGTAGGGCCGCGGCTCTGGCGACAGCTCCCACGCCCGAAGAGCCAGGAGGGAAAGCCGTGCCTCGTTGGAAAGCTCTTTGGCAGCCGCTCGCGTGGCCCCACAGCCCGTGGGGCTGTGAGATTTCCGGCGCCCGTCAGCCTCGGCGACACCGGCGCCCACGTGGCGCCGCCGCGCCAGCCTGCGAAGCATTTTCCGGTAGGGCCGCGGCTCTGGCGACAGCTCCCACGCCCGAAGAGCCAGGAGGGAAAGCCGTGCCTCCTTGGAAAGCTCTTTGGCAGCCGCTCGCGTGGCCCCACAGCCCGTGGGGCTGTGAGATTTCCGGCGCCCGTCAGCCTCGGCGACACCGGCGCCCACGTGGCGCCGCCGCGCCAGCCTGCGAAGCATTTTCCGGTAGGGCCGCGGCTCTGGCGACAGCTCCCACGCCCGAAGAGCCAGGAGGGAAAGCCGTGCCTCATTGGAAAGCTCTTTGGCAGCCACTCGCGTGGCCCCACAGCCCGTGGGGCTGCGGGCTTTCCGGCGGCCGTCAGCCTCGGCGACACCGGCGCCCACGTGGCGCGGCCGCGCCAGCCTGCGAAGCATTTTCCGGTAGGGCCGCGGCTCTGGCGACAGCTCTCACGCCCGAAGAGCCAGGAGGGAAAGCCGTGCCTCCTTGGAAAGCTCTTTGGCAGCCGCTCACGTGGCCCCACAGCCCGTGGGGCCGCGGGCTTTCCGGCGGCCGTCAGCCTCGGCGACACCGGTGCCCACGTGGCGCCGCCACGCCAGCCTGCGAAGCATTTTCCGGTAGGGCCGCGGCTCTGGCGACAGCTCCCACGCCCGAAGAGCCAGGAGGGAAAGCCGTGCCTCCTTGGAAAGCTCTTTGGCAGCCGCTCGCGTGGCCCCACAGCCCGTGGGGCTGCGGGCTGTCCGGCGGCCGTCAGCCTCGGCGACACCGGCGCCCACGTGGCGCCCCCGCGCCAGCCTGCGAAGCATTTTCCGGTAGGGCCGTGGCTCTGGCGACAGCTCCCACGCCCGAAGAGCGAGGAGGGAAAGCCGTGCCTCATTGGAAAGCTCTTTGGCAGCCGCTCGCGTGGCCCCACAGCCCGTCGGCCGCGGGCTTTCCCAGCGGCCATCAGCCTCGGCGACACCGGCGCCCACGTGGCGCCGCCGCGCCAGCCTGCGAAGCATTTTCCGGTAGGGCCGCGGCTCTGGTGACAGCTCCCACGCCCGAAAAGCCAGGAGGGAACGCCGTGCCTCGTTGGAAAGCTCTTTGGCAGCCGCTGGCGTGGCCCCACAGCCCGTGGGGCTGCGGGCTTTCCGGCGGCCGTCAGATTCGGCGACACCGGCGCCCACGTGGCGCGGCCACGCCAGCCTGCGAAGCATTTTCAGGTAGGGCCGCGGCTCTGGTGACAGCTCCCACGCCCGAAGAGCCAGGAGGGAAAGCCGTGCCTCCTCGGAAAGCTCTTTGGCGGCCGCTCGCGTGGCCCCACAGCCCGTGGGGCTGCGGGCTTTCCGGCGGCCGTCAGCCTCGGCGACACCGGCGCCCACGTGGCGCCGCCGCGCCAGCCTGCGAAGCATTTTCTGGTAGGGCCGCGGCTCTGGCGACAGCTCCCACGCCCGAAGAGCGAGGAGGGAAAGCCGTGCCTCGTTGGAAAGCTCTTTGGCAGCCGCTCGCGTGGCCCCACAGCCCGTGGGGCTGCGGGCTTTCCGGCTGCCGTCAGCCTCGGCGCCACCGGCGCCCACGTGGCGCCGCCGTGCCAGACTGCGAAGCATTTTCCGGTAGGGCCGCGGCTCTGGCGACAGCTCCCACGCCCGAAGAGCCAGGAG
Organism: Rissa tridactyla; assembly: GCF_028500815.1. Taxonomy (NCBI): domain Eukaryota; kingdom Metazoa; phylum Chordata; class Aves; order Charadriiformes; family Laridae; genus Rissa; species Rissa tridactyla. The sequence continues at coordinate 129,460 of NC_071468.1, read as the reverse complement.
GGAAAGCCCTGCCTCATTGGAAAGCTCTTTGGCAGCCGCTCGCGTGGCCCCACAGCCCGTGGGGCTGCGGGCTTTCCGGCGGCCGTCAGCCTCGGCGACACCGGCGCCCACGTGGCGCCGCCGCGCCAGCCTGCGAAGCATTTTCCAGTAGGGCCGCGGCTCTGGCGACAGCTCCCACGCCCGAAGAGCCAGGAGGGAAAGCCGTGCCTCGTTGGAAAGCTCTTTGGCAGCCGCTCGCGTGGCCCCACAGCTCGTGGGGCTGCGGGCTTTCCGGCGGAAGTCAGCCTACCCGCCAACGGCGCCCATGTGGCGCCGCCGCGCCAGCCTGTGAAGCATTTTCCGGTAGGGCCGTGGCTCTGGCGACAGCTCCCACGCCCGAAGAGCCAGGAGGGAAAGCCGTGCCTCGTTGGAAAGCTCTTTGGCAGCCGCTCGCGTGGCCCCACAGCCCGTGGGGCCGCAGGATTTCCGGCGGCCGTCAGATTCGTCGACACCGGCGCCCATGTGGCGCCGCCACGCCAGACTGCGAAGCATTTTCCGGTAGCGCCGCGGCTCTGGCGACAGCTCCCACGCCCGAAGAGCCAGGAGGGAAAGCCGTGCCTCGTTGGAAAGCTCTTTGGCAGCCGCTCGCGTGGCCCCACAGCCCGTGGGGCTGCGGGCTTTCCGGCGGCCGTACAGATTCGGCGACACCGGCGCCCACGTGGCGCCGCCGCGCCAGCCTGCGAAGCATTTTCCGGTAGGGCCGCGGCTCTGGCGACAGCTCCCACGCCCGAAGAGCCAGGAGGGAAAGCCGTGCCTCGTTGGAAAGCTCTTTGGCAGCCGCTCGCGTGGCCCCACAGCCCGTGGGGCTGCGGGCTTTCCGGCGGCCGTCAGATTCGGCGACACCGGCGCCCACGTGGCGCCCCCGCGCCAGCCTGCGAAGCATTTTCCGGTAGGGCCGCGGCTCTGGCGACAGCTCCCACGCCCGAAGAGCCAGGAGGGAAAGCCGTGCCTCATTGGAAAGCTCTTTGGCAGCCGCTCGCGTGGCCCCGCAGCCCGTGGGGCTGCGGGCTTTCCTGCGGCCATCAGCCTCGGCGACACCGGCGCCCACGTGGCGCCGCCGCGCCAGCCTGCGAAGCATTTTCCGGTAGGGCCGCGGCTCTGGCGACAGCTCCCACGCCCGAAGAGCCAGGAGGGAAAGCCGTGCCTCCTTGGAAAGCTCTTTGGCAGCCGCTCGCGTGGCCCCACAGCCCGTGGGGCTGCGGGCTTTCCGGCGGCCGTCAGCCTCGGCGACACCGGCGCCCACGTGGCGCGGCCACGCCAGCCTGCGAAGCATTTTCCGGTAGGGCCGCGGCTCTGGCGACAGCTCCCACGCCCGAAGAGCCAGGACGGAAAGACGTGCCTCCTTGGAAAGCTCTTTGGCAGCCGCTCGCGTGGCCCCACAGCCCGTGGGGCTGCGGGCTTTCCGGCGGCCGTCAGCCTCGGCGACACCGGCGCCCACGTGGCGCCGCCGCGCCAGCCTGCGAAGCATTTTCCGGTAGGGCCGCGGCTCTGGCGACAGCTCCCACGCCCGAAGAGCCAGGAGGGAAAGCCGTGCCTCCTTAGAAAGCTCTTTGGCAGCCGCTCGCGTGGCCCCACAGCCCGTGGGGCTGCGGGCTTTCCGGCGGCCGTCAGCCTCGGCGACACCGGTGCCCACGTGGCGCCGCCGCGCCAGCCTGCGAAGCATTTTCCGGTAGGGCCGCGGCTCTGGCGACAGCTCCCACGCCCGAAGAGCAGGGAGGGAAAGCCGTGCCTCCTTGGAAAGCTCTTACGCAGCCACTCGCGTGGCCCCACAGCCCGTGGGGCTGCGGGCTTTCCGGCGGCCGTCAGCCTCGGCGACACCGGCGCCCACGTGGCGCGGCCGCGCCAGCCTGCGAAGCATTTTCCGGTAGGGCCGCGGCTCTGGCGACAGCTCTCACGCCCGAAGAGCCAGGAGGGAAAGCCGTGTGTCCTTGGAAAGCTCTTTGGCAGCCGCTCACGTGGCCCCACAGCCCGTGGGGCCGCGGGCTTTCCGTCGGCCGTCAGCCTCGGCGACTCCGGTGCCCACGTGGCGCCGCCACGCCAGCCTGCAAAGCATTTTCCGGTAGGGCCGCGGCTCTGGCGACGGCTCCCACGCCCGAAGAGCCAGGAGGGAAAGCCTTGCCTCGTTGGAAACATCTTTGGCAGCCGCTCGCGTGGCCCCACAGCCCGTGGGGCCGCGGGCTTTCCGGCGGCCATCAGCCTCGGCGACACCGGCGCCCACGTGGCGCCGCCGCGCCAGACTGCGAAGCATTTTCCGGTAGGGCCGCGGCTCTGGCGACAGCTCCCACGCCCGAAGAGCCAGGAGGGAAAGCCATGCCTTCTTCGAAAGCTCTTTGGCAGCCGCTGGCGTGGCCCCACAGCCCGTGGGGCTGCGGGCTTTCCGGCGGCCGTCAGATTCGGCGACACCGGTGCCCACATGGCGCGGCCACGCCAGCCTGCGAAGCATTTTCCGGTAGGGCCGCGGCTCTGGTGACAGCTCCCACGCCCGAAGAGCCAGGAGGGAAAGCCGTGCCTCGTTGGAAAGCTCTTTGGCAGCCGCTCGCGTGGCCCCGCAGCCCGTGGGGCTGCGGGCTTTCTGGCGGCCGTCAGCCTCGGCGACACCGGCGCCCACGTGGCGCGGCCGCGCCAGCCTGCGAAGCATTTTCCGGTAGGGCCGCGGCTCTGGCGACAGCTCTCACGCCCGAAGAGCCAGGAGGGAAAGCCGTGTGTCCTTGGAAAGCTCTTTGGCAGCCGCTCACGTGGCCCCACAGCCCGTGGGGCCGCGGGCTTTCCGTCGGCCGTCAGCCTCGGCGACTCCGGTGCCCACGTGGCGCCGCCACGCCAGCCTGCAAAGCATTTTCCGGTAGGGCCGCGGCTCTGGCGACGGCTCCCACGCCCGAAGAGCCAGGAGGGAAAGCCGTGCCTCATTGGAAAGCTCTTTGGCAGCCGCTCGCGTGGCCCCACAGCCCGTGGGGCCGCGGGCTTTCCGGCGGCCATCAGCCTCGGCGACACCGGCGCCCACGTGGCGCCGCCGCGCCAGACTGCGAAGCATTTTCCGGTAGGGCCGCGGCTCTGGCGACAGCTCCCACGCCCGAAGAGCCAGGAGGGAAAGCCATGCCTTCTTCGAAAGCTCTTTGGCAGCCGCTGGCGTGGCCCCACAGCCCGTGGGGCTGCGGGCTTTCCGGCGGCCGTCAGATTCGGCGACACCGGTGCCCACATGGCGCGGCCACGCCAGCCTGCGAAGCATTTTCCGGTAGGGCCGCGGCTCTGGTGACAGCTCCCACGCCCGAAGAGCCAGGAGGGAAAGCCGTGCCTCATTGGAAAGCTCTTTGGCAGCCGCTCGCGTGGCCCCGCAGCCCGTGGGGCTGCGGGCTTTCCTGCGGCCATCAGCCTCGGCGACACCGGCGCCCACGTGGCGCCGCCGCGCCAGCCTGCGAAGCATTTTCCGGTAGGGCCGCGGCTCTGGCGACAGCTCCCACGCCCGAAGAGCCAGGAGGGAAAGCCGTGCCTCCTTGGAAACTTCTTTGGCAGCCGCTCGCGTGGCCCCACAGCCCGTGGGGCTGCGGGCTGTCCGGCGGCCGTCAGCCTCGGCGACACCGGCGCCCACGTGGCGCCCCCGCGCCAGCCTGCGAAGCATTTTCCGGTAGGGCCGTGGCTCTGGCGACAGCTCCCACGCCCGAAGAGCCAGGAGGGAAAGCCGTGCCTCATTGGAAAGCTCTTTGGCAGCCGCTCGCGTGGCCCCACAGCCCGTTGGGCCGCGGGCTTTCCGGCGGCCATCAGCCTCGGCGACACCGGCGCCCACGTGGCGCCGCCGCGCCAGACTGCGAAGCCTTTTCCGGTAGGGCCGCGGCTCTGGTGACAGCTCCCACGCCCGAAAAGCCAGGAGGGAACGCCGTGCCTCGTTGGAAAGCTCTTTGGCAGCCGCTGGCGTGGCCCCACAGCCCGTGGGGCTGCGGGCTTTCCGGCGGCCGTCAGATTCGGCGACACCGGCGCCCACGTGGCGCGGCCACGCCAGCCTGCGAAGCATTTTCTGGTAGGGCCGCGGCTCTGGTGACAGCTCCCACGCCCGAAGAGCCAGGAGGGAAAGCCGTGCCTCCTTGGAAAGCTCTTTGGCAGCCGCTCGCGTGGCCCCATAGCCCGTGGGGCTGCGGGCTTTCCGGCGGCCGTCAGCCTCGGCGAAACCGGCGCCCACGTGGCGCCGCCGCGCCAGCCTGCGAAGCATTTTCCGGTAGGGCCGTGGCTCTGGCGACAGCTCCCACGCCCGAAGAGCAGGGAGGGAAAGCCGTGCCTCCTTGGAAAGCTCTTAGGCAGCCACTCGCGTGGCCCCACAGCCCGTGGGGCTGCGGGCTTTCTGGCGGCCGTCAGCCTTGGCGACACCGGCGCCCACGTGGCGCGGCCACGCCAGCCTGCGAAGAATTTTCCGTTAGGGCCGCGGCTCTGGCGACAGCTCCCACGCCCGAATAGCGAGGAGGGAAAGCCGTGCCTCCTTGGAAAACTCTTAGGCAGCCGCTCGCGTGGCCCCACAGCCCGTGGGGCTGCGGGCTTTCTGGCGGCCGTCAGCCTTGGCGACACCGGCGCCCACGTGGCGCAGCCACGCCATCCTGCGAAGCATTTTCCGGTAGGGCCGCGGCTCTGGCGACAGCTCCCACGCCCGAAGAGCCAGGAGGGAAAGCCGTGCCTCGTTGGAAAGCTCTTTGGCAGCCGCTCGCGTGGCCCCACAGCCCGTGGGGCTGCGGGCTTTCCGGTGGCCGTCAGCCTCGGCGCCACCGGCGCCCACGTGGCGCCGCCGCGCCAGACTGCGAAGCATTTTCCGGTAGGGCCGCGGCTCTGGCGACAGCTCCCACGCCCGAAGAGCCAGGAGGGAAAGCCGTGCCTCATTGGAAAGCTCTTTGGCAGCCGCTCGCGTGGCCCCACAGCCCGTGGGGCTGCGGGCTTTCCGGCGGCCGTCAGCCTCGGCGACACCGGCGCCCAGGCTAGCGCCGCCGCGCTAGCCTGCGAAGCATTTTCCGGTAGGGCCGCGGCTCTGGCGACAGCTCCCACGCCCGAAGAGCCAGGAGGGAAAGCCGTGCCTCGTTGGAAAGCTCTTTGGCAGCCGCTCGCGTGGCCCCACAGCCCGTGGGGCTGTGAGATTTCCGGCGCCCGTCAGCCTCGGCGACACCGGCGCCCACGTGGCGCCGCCGCGCCAGCCTGCGAAGCATTTTCCGGTAGGGCCGCGGCTCTGGCGACAGCTCCCACGCCCGAAGAGCCAGGAGGGAAAGCCGTGCCTCCTTGGAAAGCTCTTTGGCAGCCGCTCGCGTGGCCCCACAGCTCGTGGGGCTGCGAGCTTTCCGGCGGCCGTCAGCCTCGGCGACACCGGCGCCCACGTGGCGCCGCTGCGCCAGACTGCGAAGCATTTTCCGGTAGGGCCGCGGCTCTGGCGACAGCTCCCACGCCCAAAGAGCCAGGAGGGAAAGCCGTGCCTCGTTAGAAAGCTCTTTGGCAGCCGCTCGCGTGGCCCCACAGCCCGTGGGGCTGCGGGCTTTCCAGCGGCCGTCAGATTCGGCGACACCGGCGCGCACGTGGCGCCGCCGCGCCAGACTGCGAAGCATTTTCCGGTAGGGCCGCGGCTCTGGCGACAGCTCCCACGCCCGAAGAGCCAGGAGGGAAAGCCGTGCCTCATTGGAAAGCTCTTTGGCAGCCGCTCGCGTGGCCCCACAGCCCGTGGGGCCGCGGGCTTTCCGGCGGCCGTCAGATTCGGCGACACCGGTGCCCACGTGGCGCGGCCACGCCAGCCTGCGAAGCATTTTCCGGTAGAGCCGCGGCTCTGGCGACAGCTCCCACGCCCGAAGAGCCAGGAGGGAAAGCCGTGCCTCATTGGAAAGCTCTTTGGCAGCCGCTCGCGTGGCCCCGCAGCCCGTGGGGCTGCGGGCTTTCCTGCGGCCATCAGCCTCGGCGACACCGGCGCCCACGTGGCGCCGCCGCGCCAGCCTGCGAAGCATTTTCCGGTAGGGCCGCGGCTCTGGCGACAGCTCCCACGCCCGAAGAGCCAGGAGGGAAAGCCGTGCCTCCTTGGAAAGCTCTTTGGCAGCCGCTCGCGTGGCCCCACAGCCCGTGGGGCTGCGGGCTTTCCGGCGGCCGTCAGCCTCGGCGACACCGGCGCCCACGTGGCGCCCCCGCGCCAGCCTGCGAAGCATTTTCCGGTAGGGCCGTGGCTCTGGCGACAGCTCCCATGCCCGAAGAGCCAGGAGGGAAAGACGTGCCTCCTTGGAAAGCTCTTTGGCAGCCGCTCGCGTGGCCCCACAGCCTGTGGGGCTGCGGGCTTTCCAGCGCCCGTCAGCCTCGGCGACACCGGCGCCCACGTGGCGCCGCCGCGCCAGACTGCGAAGCATTTTCCGGTAGGGCCGCGGCTCTGGCGACAGCTCCCACGCCCGAAGAGCCAGGAGGGAAAGCCGTGCCTCATTGGAAAGCTCTTTGGCAGCCACTCGCGTGGCCCCACAGCCCGTGGGGCCGCGGGCTTTCCTGCGGCCATCAGCCTCGGCGACACCGGCGCCCACGTGGCGCCGCCGCGCCAGCCTGCGAAGCATTTTCCGGTAGGGCCGCGGCTCTGGCGACAGCTCCCACGCCCGAAGAGCCAGGAGGGAAAGCCGTGCCTCCTTGGAAAGCTCTTTGGCAGCCGCTCGCGTGGCCCCACAGCCCGTGGGGCTGCGGGCTGTCCGGCGGCCGTCAGCCTCGGCGACACCGGCGCCCACGTGGCGCCCCCGCGCCAGCCTGCGAAGCATTTTCCGGTAGGGCCGTGGCTCTGGCGACAGCTCCCACGCCCGAAGAGCCAGGAGGGAAAGCCGTGCCTCCTTGGAAAGCTCTTTGGCAGCCGCTCGCGTGGCCCCACAGCCCGTGGGGCTGCGGGCTTTCCGGCGGCCGTCAGCCTCGGCGACACCGGCGCCCACGTGGCGCCGCCGCGCCAGCCTGCGAAGCATTTTCCGGTAGGGCCGCGGCTCTGGCGACAGCTCCCACGCCCGAAGAGCAGGGAGGGAAAGCCGTGCCTCCTTGGAAAGCTCTTAGGCAGCCACTCGCGTGGCCCCACAGCCCGTGGGGCTGCGGGCTTTCTGGCGGCCGTCAGCCTTGGCGACACCGGCGCCCACGTGGCGCGGCCACGCCAGCCTGCGAAGCATTTTCCGGTAGGGCCGCGGCTCTGGCGACAGCTCCCACGCCCGAAGAGCCAGGACGGAAAGCCGTGCCTCCTTGGAAAGCTCTTAGGCAGCCGCTCGCGTGGCCCCACAGCCCGTGGGGCTGCGGGCTTTCCGGCGGCCGTCAGCCTCGGCGACACCGGCGCCCACGTGGCGCCCCCGCGCCAGCCTGCGAAGCATTTTCCGGTAGGGCCGCGGCTCTGGCGACAGCTCCCACGCCCGAAGCGCCAGGAGGGAAAGCCATGCCTGCTTGGAAAGCTCTTTGGCAGCCGCTCGCGTGGCCCCACAGCCCGTGGGGCTGCGGGCTTTCCGGCGCCCGTCAGCCTCGGCGACACCGGCGCCCACGTGGCGCCGCCGCGCCAGCCTGCGAAGCATTTTCCGGTAGGGCCGCGGCTCTGGCGACAGCTCCCACGCCCGAAGAGCCAGGAGGGAAAGCCGTGCCTCCTTGGAAAGCTCTTTGGCAGCCGCTCGCGTGGCCCCACAGCCCGTGGGGCTGCGGGCTTTCCGGCGGCCGTCAGCCTCGGCGACACCGGCGCCCACGTGGCGCCGCCGCGCCAGCCTGCGAAGCATTTTCCCGTAGGGCCGCGGCTCTGGCGACTGCTCCCACGCCCGAAGAGCAGGGAGGGAAAGCCGTGCCTCCTTGGAAAGCTATTAGGCAGCCACTCGCGTGGCCCCACAGCCCGTTGGGCTGCGGGCTTTCTGGCGGCCGTCAGCCTTGGCGACACCGGCGCCCACGTGGCGCAGCCACGCCATCCTGCGAAGCATTTTCCGGTAGGGCCGCGGCTCTGGCGACAGCTCCCACGCCCGAAGAGCCAGGAGGGAAAGCCGTGCCTCCTTGGAAAGCTCTTTGGCAGCCACTCGCGTGGCCCCACAGCCCGTGGGGCTGCGGGCTTTCCGGCGGCCGTCAGCCTCGGCGCCACCGGCGCCCACGTGGCGCCCCCGCGCCAGACTGCGAAGCATTTTCCGGTAGGGCCGCGGCTCTGGCGACAGCTCCCACGCCCGAAGCGCCAGGAGGGAAAGCCCTGCCTCATTGGAAAGCTCTTTGGCAGCCGCTCGCGTGGCCCCACAGCCCGTGGGGCTGCGGGCTTTCCGGCGCCCGTCAGCCTCGGCGACACCGGCGCCCACGTGGCGCCGCCGCGCCAGCCTGCGAAGCATTTTCCGGTAGGGCCGCGGCTCTGGCGACAGCTCCCACGCCCGAAGAGCCAGGAGGGAAAGCCGTGCCTCCTTGGAAAGCTCTTTGGCAGCCGCTCGCGTGGCCCCACAGCCCGTGGGGCTGCGGGCTTTCCGGCGGCCGTCAGCCTCGGCGACACCGGCGCCCACGTGGCGCCGCCGCGCCAGCCTGCGAAGCATTTTCCCGTAGGGCCGCGGCTCTGGCGACTGCTCCCACGCCCGAAGAGCAGGGAGGGAAAGCCGTGCCTCCTTGGAAAGCTATTAGGCAGCCACTCGCGTGGCCCCACAGCCCGTTGGGCTGCGGGCTTTCTGGCGGCCGTCAGCCTTGGCGACACCGGCGCCCACGTGGCGCAGCCACGCCATCCTGCGAAGCATTTTCCGGTAGGGCCGCGGCTCTGGCGACAGCTCCCACGCCCGAAGAGCCAGGAGGGAAAGCCGTGCCTCCTTGGAAAGCTCTTTGGCAGCCACTCGCGTGGCCCCACAGCCCGTGGGGCTGCGGGCTTTCCGGCGGCCGTCAGCCTCGGCGCCACCGGCGCCCACGTGGCGCCGCCGCGCCAGACTGCGAAGCATTTTCCGGTAGGGCCGCGGCTCTGGCGACAGCTCCCACGCCCGAAGAGCCAGGAGGGAAAGCCCTGCCTCATTGGAAAGCTCTTTGGCAGCCGCTCGCGTGGCCCCACAGCCCGTGGGGCTGCGGGCTTTCCGGCGGCCGTCAGCCTCGGCGACACCGGCGCCCACGTGGCGCCGCCGCGCCAGCCTGCGAAGCATTTTCCGGTAGGGCCGCGGCTCTGGCGACAGCTCCCACGCCCGAAGAGCCAGGAGGGAAAGCCGTGCCTCGTTGGAAAGCTCTTTGGCAGCCGCTCGCGTGGCCCCACAGCTCGTGGGGCTGTGGTCTTTCCGGCGGAAGTCAGCCTCCCCGCCAACGGCGCCCAGGTGGCGCCGCCGCGCCAGCCTGTGAAGCATTTTCCGGTAGGGCCGCGGCTCTGGCGACAGCTCCCACGCCCGAAGAGCCAGGAGGGAAAGCCGTGCCTCGTTGGAAAGCTCTTTGGCAGCCGCTCGCGTGGCCCCACAGCTCGTGGGGCTGCGAGCTTTCCGGCGGCCGTCAGCCTCGGCGACACCGGCGCCCACGTGGCGCCGCCGCGCCAGACTGCGAAGCATTTTCCGGTAGGGCCGCGGCTCTGGCGACAGCTCCCACGCCCGAAGAGCCAGGAGGGAAAGCCGTGCCTCGTTAGAAAGCTCTTTGGCAGCCGCTCGCGTGGCCCCACAGCCCGTGGGGCTGCGGGCTTTCCAGCGGCCGTCAGCCTCGGCGACACCGGCGCGCACGTGGCGCCGCCGCGCCAGACTGCGAAGCATTTTCCGGTAGGGCCGCGGCTCTGGCGACAGCTCCCACGCCCGAAGAGCCAGGAGGGAAAGCCGTGCCTCATTGGAAAGCTCTTTGGCAGCCGCTCGCGTGGCCCAACAGCCCGTGGGGCTGCGGGCTTTCCGGTGGCCGTCAGATTCGGCGACACCGGTGCCCACGTGGCGCGGCCACGCCAGCCTGCGAAGCATTTTTCCGGTAGGGCCGCGGCTCTGGCGACAGCTCCCACGCCCGAAGAGCCAGGAGGGAAAGCCGTGCCTCCTTGGAAAGCTCTTTGGCAGCCGCTCGCGTGGCCCCACAGCCCGTGGGGCTGCGGGCTTTCCGGCGGCCGTCAGCCTCGGCGACACCGGCGCCCACGTGGCGCCCCCGCGCCAGCCTGCGAAGCATTTTCCGGTAGGGCCGCGGCTCTGGCGACAGCTCCCACGCCCGAAGAGCCAGGAGGGAAAGACGTGCCTCCTTGGAAAGCTCTTTGGCAGCCGCTCGCGTGGCCCCACAGCCTGTGGGGCTGCGGGCTTTCCAGCGCCCGTCAGCCTCGGCGACACCGGCGCCCACGTGGCGCCGCCGCGCCAGACTGCGAAGCATTTTCCGGTAGGGCCGCGGCTCTGGCGACAGCTCCCACGCCCGAAGAGCCAGGAGGGAAAGCCGTGCCTCATTGGAAAGCTCTTTGGCAGCCACTCGCGTGGCCCCACAGCCCGTGGGGCTGCGGGCTTTCCGGCGGCCGTCAGCCTCGGCGACACCGGCGCCCACGTGGCGCGGCCGCGCCAGCCTGCGAAGCATTTTCCGGTAGGGCCGCGGCTCTGGCGACAGCTCTCACGCCCGAAGAGCCAGGAGGGAAAGCCGTGCCTCCTTGGAAAGCTCTTTGGCAGCCGCTCACGTGGCCCCACAGCCCGTGGGGCCGCGGGCTTTCCGGCGGCCGTCAGCCTCGGCGACACCGGTGCCCACGTGGCGCCGCCACGCCAGCCTGCGAAGCATTTTCCGGTAGGGCCGCGGCTCTGGCGACAGCTCCCACGCCCGAAGAGCCAGGAGGGAAAGCCGTGCCTCATTGGAAAGCTCTTTGGCAGCCGCTCGCGTGGCCCCACAGCCCGTGGGGCCGCGGGCTTTCCGGCGGCTATCAGCCTCGGCGACACCGGCGCCCACGTGGCGCCGCCGCGCCAGACTGCGAAGCATTTTCCGGTAGGGCCGCGGCTCTGGCGACAGCTCCCACGCCCGAAGAGCCAGGAGGGAAAGCCGTGCCTCGTTGGAAAGCTCTTTGGCAGCCGCTGGCGTGGCCCCACAGCCCGTGGGGCTGCGGGCTTTCCGGCGGCCGTCAGCCTCGGCGCCACCGGCGCCCACGTGGCGCCGCCGCGCCAGACTGCGAAGCATTTTCCGGTAGGGCCGCGGCTCTGGCGACAGCTCCCACGCCCGAAGAGCCAGGAGGGAAAGCCCTGCCTCATTGGAAAGCTCTTTGGCAGCCGCTCGCGTGGCCCCACAGCCCGTGGGGCTGCGGGCTTTCCGGCGGCCGTCAGCCTCGGCGACACCGGCGCCCACGTGGCGCCGCCGCGCCAGCCTGCGAAGCATTTTCCGGTAGGGCCGCGGCTCTGGCGACAGCTCCCACGCCCGAAGAGCCAGGAGGGAAAGCCGTGCCTCGTTGGAAAGCTCTTTGGCAGCCGCTCGCGTGGCCCCACAGCTCGTGGGGCTGTGGTCTTTCCGGCGGAAGTCAGCCTCCCCGCCAACGGCGCCCAGGTGGCGCCGCCGCGCCAGCCTGTGAAGCATTTTCCGGTAGGGCCGCGGCTCTGGCGACAGCTCCCACGCCCGAAGAGCCAGGAGGGAAAGCCGTGCCTCATTGGAAAGCTCTTTGGCAGCCGCTCGCGTGGCCCCACAGCTCGTGGGGCTGCGAGCTTTCCGGCGGCCGTCAGCCTCGGCGACACCGGCGCCCACGTGGCGCCGCCGCGCCAGACTGCGAAGCATTTTCCGGTAGGGCCGCGGCTCTGGCGACAGCTCCCACGCCCGAAGAGCCAGGAGGGAAAGCCGTGCCTCGTTAGAAAGCTCTTTGGCAGCCGCTCGCGTGGCCCCACAGCCCGTGGGGCTGCGGGCTTTCCAGCGGCCGTCAGCCTCGGCGACACCGGCGCGCACGTGGCGCCGCCGCGCCAGACTGCGAAGCATTTTCCGGTAGGGCCGCGGCTCTGGCGACAGCTCCCACGCCCGAAGAGCCAGGAGGGAAAGCCGTGCCTCATTGGAAAGCTCTTTGGCAGCCGCTCGCGTGGCCCAACAGCCCGTGGGGCTGCGGGCTTTCCGGTGGCCGTCAGATTCGGCGACACCGGTGCCCACGTGGCGCGGCCACGCCAGCCTGCGAAGCATTTTCCGGTAGGGCCGCGGCTCTGGCGACAGCTCCCACGCCCGAAGAGCCAGGAGGGAAAGCCGTGCCTCCTTGGAAAGCTCTTTGGCAGCCGCTCGCGTGGCCCCACAGCCCGTGGGGCTGCGGGCTTTCCGGCGGCCGTCAGCCTCGGCGACACCGGCGCCCACGTGGCGCCCCCCGCGCCAGCCTGCGAAGCATTTTCCGGTAGGGCCGCGGCTCTGGCGACAGCTCCCACGCCCGAAGAGCCAGGAGGGAAAGACGTGCCTCCTTGGAAAGCTCTTTGGCAGCCGCTCGCGTGGCCCCACAGCCTGTGGGGCTGCGGGCTTTCCAGCGCCCGTCAGCCTCGGCGACACCGGCGCCCACGTGGCGCCGCCGCGCCAGACTGCGAAGCATTTTCCGGTAGGGCCGCGGCTCTGGCGACAGCTCCCACGCCCGAAGAGCCAGGAGGGAAAGCCGTGCCTCATTGGAAAGCTCTTTGGCAGCCACTCGCGTGGCCCCACAGCCCGTGGGGCTGCGGGCTTTCCGGCGGCCGTCAGCCTCGGCGACACCGGCGCCCACGTGGCGCGGCCGCGCCAGCCTGCGAAGCATTTTCCGGTAGGGCCGCGGCTCTGGCGACAGCTCTCACGCCCGAAGAGCCAGGAGGGAAAGCCGTGCCTCCTTGGAAAGCTCTTTGGCAGCCGCTCACGTGGCCCCACAGCCCGTGGGGCCGCGGGCTTTCCGGCGGCCGTCAGCCTCGGCGACACCGGTGCCCACGTGGCGCCGCCACGCCAGCCTGCGAAGCATTTTCCGGTAGGGCCGCGGCTCTGGCGACAGCTCCCACGCCCGAAGAGCCAGGAGGGAAAGCCGTGCCTCATTGGAAAGCTCTTTGGCAGCCGCTCGCGTGGCCCCACAGCCCGTGGGGCCGCGGGCTTTCCGGCGGCCATCAGCCTCGGCGACACCGGCGCCCACGTGGCGCCGCCGCGCCAGACTGCGAAGCATTTTCCGGTAGGGCCGCGGCTCTGGCGACAGCTCCCACGCCCGAAGAGCCAGGAGGGAAAGCCGTGCCTCGTTGGAAAGCTCTTTGGCAGCCGCTGGCGTGGCCCCACAGCCCGTGGGGCTGCGGGCTTTCCGGCGGCCGTCAGCCTCGGCGACACCGGTGCCCACATGGCGCGGCCACGCCAGCCTGCGAAGCATTTTCCGGTAGGGCCGCGGCTCTGGTGACAGCTCCCACGCCCGAAGAGCCAGGAGGGAAAGCCGTGCCTCATTGGAAAGCTCTTTGGCAGCCGCTCGCGTGGCCCCGCAGCCCGTGGGGCTGCGGGCTTTCCTGCGGCCATCAGCCTCGGCGACACCGGCGCCCACGTGGCGCCGCCGCGCCAGCCTGCGAAGCATTTTCCGGTAGGGCCGCGGCTCTGGCGACAGCTCCCACGCCCGAAGAGCCAGGAGGGAAAGCCGTGCCTCCTTGGAAAGCTCTTTGGCAGCCGCTCGCGTGGCCCCACAGCCCGTGGGGCTGCGGGCTGTCCGGCGGCCGTCAGCCTCGGCGACACCGGCGCCCACGTGGCGCCCCCCGCGCCAGCCTGCGAAGCATTTTCCGGTAGGGCCGTGGCTCTGGCGACAGCTCCCACGCCCGAAGAGCCAGGAGGGAAAGCCGTGCCTCATTGGAAAGCTCTTTGGCAGCCGCTCGCGTGGCCCCACAGCCCGTTGGGCCGCGGGCTTTCCGGCGGCCATCAGCCTCGGCGACACCGGCGCCCACGTGGCGCCGCCGCGCCAGCCTGCGAAGCATTTTCCGGTAGGGCCGCGGCTCTGGTGACAGCTCCCACGCCCGAAAAGCCAGGAGGGAACGCCGTGCCTCGTTGGAAAGCTCTTTGGCAGCCGCTGGCGTGGCCCCACAGCCCGTGGGGCTGCGGGCTTTCCGGCGGCCGTCAGATTCGGCGACACCGGCGCCCACGTGGCGCGGCCACGCCAGCCTGCGAAGCATTTTCTGGTAGGGCCGCGGCTCTGGTGACAGCTCCCACGCCCGAAGAGCCAGGAGGGAAAGCCGTGCCTCCTTGGAAAGCTCTTTGGCAGCCGCTCGCGTGGCCCCACAGCCCATGGGGCTGCGGGCTTTCCGGCGGCCGTCAGCCTCGGCGAAACCGGCGCCCACGTGGCGCCGCCCGCGCCAGCCTGCGAAGCATTTTCCGGTAGGGCCGCGGCTCTGGCGACAGCTCCCACGCCCGAAGAGCAGGGAGGGAACGCCGTGCCTCCTTGGAAAGCTCTTAGGCAGCCACTCGCGTGGCCCCACAGCCCGTGGGGCTGCGGGCTTTCTGGCGGCCGTCAGCCTTGGCGACACCGGCGCCCACGTGGCGCGGCCACGCCAGCCTGCGAAGAATTTTCCGTTAGGGCCGCGGCTCTGGCGACAGCTCCCACGCCCGAAGAGCCAGGAGGGAAAGCCGTGCCTCCTTGGAAAGCTCTTAGGCAGCCGCTCGCGTGGCCCCACAGCCCGTGGGGCTGCGGGCTTTCTGGCGGCCGTCAGCCTTGGCGACACCGGCGCCCACGTGGCGCAGCCACGCCATCCTGCGAAGCATTTTCCGGTAGGGCCGCGGCTCTGGCGACAGCTCCCACGCCCGAAGAGCCAGGAGGGAAAGCCGTGCCTCGTTGGAAAGCTCTTAGGCAGCCGCTCGCGTGGCCCCACAGCCCGTGGGGCTGCGGGGTTTCCGGCGCCCGTCAGCCTCGGCGCCACCGGCGCCCACGTGGCGCCGCCGCGCCAGACTGCGAAGCATTTTCCGGTAGGGCCGCGGCTCTGGCGACAGCTCCCACGCCCGAAGAGCCAGGAGGGAAAGCCCTGCCTCATTGGAAAGCTCTTTGGCAGCCGCTCGCGTGGCCCCACAGCCCGTGGGGCTGCGGGCTTTCCGGCGGCCGTCAGCCTCGGCGACACCGGCGCCCACGTGGCGCCGCCGCGCCAGCCTGCGAAGCATTTTCCGGTAGGGCCGCGGCTCTGGCGACAGCTCCCACGCCCGAAGAGCCAGGAGGGAAAGCCGTGCCTCGTTGGAAAGCTCTTTGGCAGCCGCTCGCGTGGCCCCACAGCCCGTGGGGCTGCGGGCTTTCCGGCGGCCATCAGCCTCGGCGACACCGGCGCCCACGTGGCGCCGCCGCGCCAGCCTGCGAAGCATTTTCCGGTAGGGCCGCGGCTCTGGCGACAGCTCCCACGCCCGAAGAGCCAGGAGGGAAAGCCGTGCCTCCTTGGAAAGCTCTTTGGCAGCCGCTCGCGTGGCCCCACAGCCCGTGGGGCTGTGAGATTTCCGGCGCCCGTCAGCCTCGGCGACACCGGCGCCCACGTGGCGCCGCCGCGCCAGCCTGCGAAGCATTTTCCGGTAGGGCCGCGGCTCTGGCGACAGCTCCCACGCCCGAAGAGCCAGGAGGAAAAGCCGTGCCTCATTGGAAAGCTCTTTGGCAGCCGCTCGCGTGGCCCCACAGCTCGTGGGGCTGCGAGCTTTCCGGCGGCCGTCAGCCTCGGCGACACCGGCGCCCACGTGGCGCCGCCGCGCCAGACTGCGAAGCATTTTCCGGTAGGGCCGCGGCTCTGGCGACAGCTCCCACGCCCGAAGAGCCAGGAGGGAAAGCCGTGCCTCGTTAGAAAGCTCTTTGGCAGCCGCTCGCGTGGCCCCACAGCCCGTGGGGCTGCGGGCTTTCCAGCGGCCGTCAGCCTCGGCGACACCGGCGCGCACGTGGCGCCGCCGCGCCAGACTGCGAAGCATTTTCCGGTAGGGCCGCGGCTCTGGCGACAGCTCCCACGCCCGAAGAGCCAGGAGGGAAAGCCGTGCCTCATTGGAAAGCTCTTTGGCAGCCACTCGCGTGGCCCCACAGCCCGTGGGGCTCCGGGCTTTCCGGTGGCCGTCAGATTCGGCGACACCGGTGCCCACGTGGCGCGGCCACGCCAGCCTGCGAAGCATTTTCCGGTAGGGCCGCGGCTCTGGCGACAGCTCCCACGCCCGAAGAGCCAGGAGGGAAAGCCGTGCCTCATTGGAAAGCTCTTTGGCAGCCGCTCGCGTGGCCCCGCAGCCCGTGGGGCTGCGGGCTTTCCTGCGGCCATCAGCCTCGGCGACACCGGCGCCCACGTGGCGCCGCCGCGCCAGCCTGCGAAGCATTTTCCGGTAGGGCCGCGGCTCTGGCGACAGCTCCCACGCCCGAAGAGCCAGGAGGGAAAGCCGTGCCTCGTTGGAAAGCTCTTTGGCAGCCGCTCGCGTGGCCCCACAGCCCGTGGGGCTGCGGGCTTTCCGGCGGCCGTCAGCCTCGGCGACACCGGCGCCCACGTGGCGCCCCCGCGCCAGCCTGCGAAGCATTTTCCCGGTAGGGCCGCGGCTCTGGCGACAGCTCCCACGCCCGAAGAGCCAGGAGGGAAAGCCGTGCCTCATTGGAAAGCTCTTTGGCAGCCACTCGCGTGGCCCCACAGCCCGTGGGGCTGCGGGCTTTCCGGCGGCCGTCAGCCTCGGCGACACCGGCGCCCACGTGGCGCGGCCGCGCCAGCCTGCGAAGCATTTTCCGGTAGGGCCGCGGCTCTGGCGACAGCTCTCACGCCCGAAGAGCCAGGAGGGAAAGCCATGCCTCCTTGGAAAGCTCTTTGCAGCCGCTCACGTGGCCCCACAGCCCGTGGGGCCGCGGGCTTTCCGGCGGCCGTCAGCCTCGGCGACACCGGTGCCCACGTGGCGCCGCCACGCCAGCCTGCGAAGCATTTTCCGGTAGGGCCGCGGCTCTGGCGACAGCTCCCACGCCCGAAGAGCCAGGAGGGAAAGCCGTGCCTCATTGGAAAGCTCTTTGGCAGCCGCTCGCGTGGCCCCACAGCCCGTTGGGCCGCGGGCTTTCCGGCGGCCATCAGCCTCGGCGACACCGGCGCCCACGTGGCGCCGCCGCGCCAGACTGCGAAGCCTTTTCCGGTAGGGCCGCGGCTCTGGTGACAGCTCCCACGCCCGAAAAGCCAGGAGGGAACGCCGTGCCTCGTTGGAAAGCTCTTAGGCAGCCACTCGCGTGGCCCACAGCCCTTGGGGCTGCGGGCTTTCCGGCGGCCGTCAGCCTCGGCGACACCGGCGCCCACGTGGCGCCCCCCGCGCCAGCCTGCGAAGCATTTTCCGGTAGGGCCGCGGCTCTGGCGACAGCTCCCACGCCCGAAGCGCCAGGAGGGAAAGCCCATGCCTCCTTGGAAAGCTCTTTGGCAGCCGCTCGCGTGGCCCCACAGCCGTGGGGCTGCGGGCTTTCCGGCGCCCGTCAGCCTCGGCGACACCGGCGCCCACGTGGCGCCGCCGCGCCAGCCTGCGAAGCATTTTCCGGTAGGGCCGCGGCTCTGGCGACAGCTCCCACGCCCGAAGAGCCAGGAGGGAAAGCCGTGCCTCCTTGGAAAGCTCTTTGGCAGCCGCTCGCGTGGCCCCACAGCCCGTGGGGCTGCGGGCTTTCCGACGGCCGTCAGCCTCGGCGACACCGGCGCCCACGTGGCGCCGCCGCGCCAGCCTGCGAAGCATTTTCCGGTAGGGCCGCGGCTCTGGCGACTGCTCCCACGCCGAGAGCAGGGAGGGAAAGCCGTGCCTCCTTGGAAAGCTCTTAGGCAGCCACTCGCGTGGCCCCACAGCCCGTGGGGCTGCGGGCTTTCTGGCGGCCGTCAGCCTTGGCGACACCGGCGCCCACGTGGCGCGGCCACGCCAGCCTGCGAAGAATTTTCCGTTAGGGCCGCGGCTCTGGCGACAGCTCCCACGCCCGAAGAGCCAGGAGGGAAAGCCGTGCCTCCTTGGAAAGCTCTTAGGCAGCCGCTCGCGTGGCCCCACAGCCCGTGGGGCTGCGGGCTTTCCGGCGCCCGTCAGCCTCGGCGACACCGGCGCCCACGTGGCGCCGCCGCGCCAGCCTGCGAAGCATTTTCCGGTAGGGCCGCGCTCTGGCGACAGCTCCCACGCCCGAAGAGCCAGGAGGGAAAGCCGTGCCTCCTTGGAAAGCTCTTTGGCAGCCGCTCGCGTGGCCCCACAGCCCGTGGGCTGCGGGCTTTCCGGCGGCCGTCAGCCTCGGCGACACCGGCGCCCACGTGGCGCCGCCGCGCCAGCCTGCGAAGCATTTTCCGGTAGGGCCGCGGCTCTGGCGACTGCTCCCACGCCCGAAGAGCAGGGAGGGAAAGCCGTGCCTCCTTGGAAAGCTCTTAGGCAGCCACTCGCGTGGCCCCACAGCCCGTGGGGCTGCGGGCTTTCTGGCGGCCGTCAGCCTTGGCGACACCGGCGCCCACGTGGCGCGGCCACGCCAGCCTGCGAAGAATTTTCCGTTAGGGCCGCGGCTCTGGCGACAGCTCCCACGCCCGAAGAGCCAGGAGGGAAAGCCGTGCCTCCTTGGAAAGCTCTTAGGCAGCCGCTCGCGTGGCCCCACAGCCGTGGGGCTGCGGGCTTTCCGGCGGCCGTCAGCCTCGGCGACACCGGCGCCCACGTGGCGCCGCCGCGCCAGCCTGCGAAGCATTTTCCGGTAGGGCCGCGGCTCTGGCGACAGCTCCCACGCCCGAAGAGCCAGGAGGGAAAGCCGTGCCTCGTTGGAAAGTTCTTTGGCAGCCGCTCGCGTGGCCCCACAGCCCGTGGGGCTGTGAGATTTCCGGCGGCCATCAGCCTCGGCGACACCGGCGCCCACGTGGCGCCGCCGCGCCAGCCTGCGAAGCATTTTCCGGTAGGCCGCGGCTCTGGCGACAGCTCCCACGCCCGAAGAGCCAGGAGGGAAAGCCGTGCCTCCTTGGAAGCTCTTTGGCAGCCGCTCGCGTGGCCCCACAGCCCGTGGGGCTGCGGGCTTTCCGGCGGACGTCAGCCTCGGCGACACCGGCGCCCACGTGGCGCCGCCGCGCCAGCCTGCGAAGCATTTTCCGGTAGGGCCGCGGCTCTGGCGACTGCTCCCACGCCCCCACGCCCGAAGAGCAGGGAGGGAAAGCCGTGCCTCCTTGGAAAGCTCTTAGGCAGCCACTCGCGTGGCCCCACAGCCCGTGGGGCTGCGGGCTTTCTGGCGGCCGTCAGCCTTGGCGACACCGGCGCCCACGTGGCGCGGCCACGCCAGCCTGCGAAGCATTTTCCGGTAGGGCCGCGGCTCTGGCGACAGCTCCCACGCCCGAAGAGCCAGGAGGGAAAGCCGTGCCTCCTTGGAAAGCTCTTAGGCAGCCGCTCGCGTGGCCCCACAGCCCGTGGGGCTGCGGGCTTTCCGGCGGCCGTCAGCCTCGGCGACACCGGCGCCCACGTGGCGCCGCCGCGCCAGCCTGCGAAGCATTTTCCGGTAGGGCCGCGGCTCTGGCGACAGCTCCCACGCCCGAAGAGCCAGGAGGGAAAGCCGTGCCTCGTTGGAAAGTTCTTTGGCAGCCGCTCGCGTGGCCCCACAGCCCGTGGGGCTGTGAGATTTCCGGCGGCCATCAGCCTCGGCGACACCGGCGCCCACGTGGCGCCGCCGCGCCAGCCTGCGAAGCATTTTCCGGTAGGGCCGCGGCTCTGGCGACAGCTCCCACGCCCGAAGAGCCAGGAGGGAAAGCCGTGCCTCCTTGGAAAGCTCTTTGGCAGCCGCTCGCGTGGCCCCACAGCCCGTGGGGCTGCGGGCTGTCCGGCGGCCGTCAGCCTCGGCGACACCGGCGCCCACGTGGCGCCCCCGCGCCAGCCTGCGAAGCATTTTCCGGTAGGGCCGTGGCTCTGGCGACAGCTCCCACGCCCGAAGAGCCAGGAGGGAAAGCCGTGCCTCATTGGAAAGCTCTTTGGCAGCCACTCGCGTGGCCCCACAGCCCGTTGGGCCGCGGGCTTTCCGGCGGCCATCAGCCTCGGCGACACCGGCGCCCACGTGGCGCCGCCGCGCCAGCCTGCGAAGCATTTTCCGGTAGGGCCGCGGCTCTGGTGACAGCTCCCACGCCCGAAAAGCCAGGAGGGAACGCCGTGCCTCGTTGGAAAGCTCTTTGGCAGCCGCTGGCGTGGCCCCACAGCCCGTGGGGCTGCGGGCTTTCCGGCGGCCGTCAGATTCGGCGACACCGGCGCCCACGTGGCGCGGCCACGCCAGCCTGCGAAGCATTTTCTGGTAGGGCCGCGGCTCTGGTGACAGCTCCCACGCCCGAAGAGCCAGGAGGGAAAGCCGTGCCTCCTTGGAAAGCTCTTTGGCAGCCGCTCGCGTGGCCCCACAGCCCGTGGGGCTGCGGGCTTTCCGGCGGCCGTCAGCCTCGGCGAAACCGGCGCCCACGTGGCGCCGCCGCGCCAGCCTGCGAAGCATTTTCCGGTAGGGCCGCGGCTCTGGCGACAGCTCCCACGCCCGAAGAGCCAGGAGGGAAAGCCGTGCCTCCTTGGAAAGCTCTTAGGCAGCCGCTCGCGTGGCCCCACAGCCCGTGGGGCTGCGGGCTTTCCGGCGGCCGTCAGCCTCGGCGACACCGGCGCCCACGTGGCGCCGCCGCGCCAGCCTGCGAAGCATTTTCCGGTAGGGCCGCGGCTCTGGCGACAGCTCCCACGCCCGAAGAGCCAGGAGGGAAAGCCGTGCCTCGTTGGAAAGCTCTTTGGCAGCCGCTCGCGTGGCCCCACAGCCCGTGGGGCTGTGAGATTTCCGGCGGCCATCAGCCTCGGCGACACCGGCGCCCACGTGGCGCCGCCGCGCCAGCCTGCGAAGCATTTTCCGGTAGGGCCGCGGCTCTGGCGACAGCTCCCACGCCCGAAGAGCCAGGAGGGAAAGCCGTGCCTCCTTGGAAAGCTCTTTGGCAGCCGCTCGCGTGGCCCCACAGCCCGTGGGGCTGTGAGATTTCCGGCGCCCGTCAGCCTCGGCGACACCGGCGCCCACGTGGCGCCGCCGCGCCAGACTGCGAAGCATTTTCCGGTAGGGCCGCGGCTCTGGCGACAGCTCCCACGCCCGAAGAGCCAGGAGGGAAAGCCGTGCCTCGTTAGAAAGCTCTTTGGCAGCCGCTCACGTGGCCCCACAGCCCGTGGGGCTGCGGGCTTTCCAGCGGCCGTCAGCCTCGGCGACACCGGCGCCCACGTGGCGCCGCCGCGCCAGACTGCGAAGCATTTTCCGGTAGGGCCGCGGCTCTGGCGACAGCTCCCACGCCCGAAGAGCCAGGAGGGAAAGCCGTGCCTCATTGGAAAGCTCTTTGGCAGCCGCTCGCGTGGCCCCACAGCCCGTGGGGCTCCGGGCTTTCCGGTGGCCGTCAGATTCGGCGACACCGGTGCCCACGTGGCGCGGCCACGCCAGCCTGCGAAGCATTTTCCGGTAGGGCCGCGGCTCTGGCGACAGCTCCCACGCCCGAAGAGCCAGGAGGGAAAGCCGTGCCTCATTGGAAAGCTCTTTGGCAGCCGCTCGCGTGGCCCCGCAGCCCGTGGGGCTGCGGGCTTTCCGGCGGCCGTCAGCCTCGGCGACACCGGCGCCCACGTGGCGCCCCCGCGCCAGCCTGCGAAGCATTTTCCGGTAGGGCCGCGGCTCTGGCGACAGCTCCCACGCCCGAAGAGCCAGGAGGGAAAGCCGTGCCTCATTGGAAAGCTCTTTGGCAGCCACTCGCGTGGCCCCACAGCCCGTGGGGCTGCGGGCTTTCCGGCGGCCGTCAGCCTCGGCGACACCGGCGCCCACGTGGCGCGGCCGCGCCAGCCTGCGAAGCATTTTCCGGTAGGGCCGCGGCTCTGGCGACAGCTCTCACGCCCGAAGAGCCAGGAGGGAAAGCCATGCCTCCTTGGAAAGCTCTTTGGCAGCCGCTCACGTGGCCCCACAGCCCGTGGGGCCGCGGGCTTTCCGGCGGCCGTCAGCCTCGGCGACACCGGTGCCCACGTGGCGCCGCCACGCCAGCCTGCGAAGCATTTTCCGGTAGGGCCGCGGCTCTGGCGACAGCTCCCACGCCCGAAGAGCCAGGAGGGAAAGCCGTGCCTCATTGGAAAGCTCTTTGGCAGCCGCTCGCGTGGCCCCACAGCCCGTTGGGCCGCGGGCTTTCCGGCGGCCATCAGCCTCGGCGACACCGGCGCCCACGTGGCGCCGCCGCGCCAGACTGCGAAGCCTTTTCCGGTAGGGCCGCGGCTCTGGTGACAGCTCCCACGCCCGAAAAGCCAGGAGGGAACGCCGTGCCTCGTTGGAAAGCTCTTAGGCAGCCACTCGCGTGGCCCCACAGCCCGTGGGGCTGCGGGCTTTCCGGCGGCCGTCAGCCTCGGCGACACCGGCGCCCACGTGGCGCCCCCGCGCCAGCCTGCGAAGCATTTTCCGGTAGGGCCGCGGCTCTGGCGACAGCTCCCACGCCCGAAGCGCCAGGAGGGAAAGCCATGCCTCCTTGGAAAGCTCTTTGGCAGCCGCTCGCGTGGCCCCACAGCCCGTGGGGCTGCGGGCTTTCCGGCGCCCGTCAGCCTCGGCGACACCGGCGCCCACGTGGCGCCGCCGCGCCAGCCTGCGAAGCATTTTCCGGTAGGGCCGCGGCTCTGGCGACAGCTCCCACGCCCGAAGAGCCAGGAGGGAAAGCCGTGCCTCCTTGGAAAGCTCTTTGGCAGCCGCTCGCGTGGCCCCACAGCCCGTGGGGCTGCGGGCTTTCTGGCGGCCGTCAGCCTTGGCGACACCGGCGCCCACGTGGCGCGGCCACGCCAGCCTGCGAAGAATTTTCCGTTAGGGCCGCGGCTCTGGCGACAGCTCCCACGCCCGAAGAGCCAGGAGGGAAAGCCGTGCCTCCTTGGAAAGCTCTTAGGCAGCCGCTCGCGTGGCCCCACAGCCCGTGGGGCTGCGGGCTTTCTGGCGGCCGTCAGCCTTGGCGACACCGGCGCCCACGTGGCGCAGCCACGCCATCCTGCAAAGCATTTTCCGGTAGGGCCGCGGCTCTGGCGACAGCTCCCACGCCCGAAGAGCGAGGAGGGAAAGCCGTGCCTCGTTGGAAAGCTCTTTGGCAGCCGCTCGCGTGGCCCCACAGCCCGTGGGGCTGCGGGCTTTCCGGCGCCCGTCAGCCTCGGCGCCACCGGCGCCCACGTGGCGCCGCCGCGCCAGACTGCGAAGCATTTTCCGGTAGGGCCGCGGCTCTGGCGACAGCTCCCACGCCCGAAGAGCCAGGAGGGAAAGCCCTGCCTCATTGGAAAGCTCTTTGGCAGCCGCTCGCGTGGCCCCACAGCCCGTGGGGCTGCGGCCTTTCCGGCGGCCGTCAGCCTCGGCGACACCGGCGCCCACGTGGCGCCGCCGCGCCAGCCTGCGAAGCATTTTCCGGTAGGGCCGCGGCTCTGGCGACAGCTCCCACGCCCGAAGAGCCAGGAGGGAAAGCCGTGCCTCGTTAGAAAGCTCTTTGGCAGCCGCTCGCGTGGCCCCACAGCCCGTGGGGCTGCGGGCTTTCCAGCGGCCGTCAGCCTCGGCGACACCGGCGCGCACGTGGCGCCGCCGCGCCAGACTGCGAAGCATTTTCCGGTAGGGCCGCGGCTCTGGCGACAGCTCCCACGCCCGAAGAGCCAGGAGGGAAAGCCGTGCCTCATTGGAAAGCTCTTTGGCAGCCGCTCGCGTGGCCCAACAGCCCGTGGGGCTGCGGGCTTTCCGGTGGCCGTCAGATTCGGCGACACCGGTGCCCACGTGGCGCGGCCACGCCAGCCTGCGAAGCATTTTCCGGTAGGGCCGCGGCTCTGGCGACAGCTCCCACGCCCGAAGAGCCAGGAGGGAACGCCGTGCCTCCTTGGAAAGCTCTTTGGCAGCCGCTCGCGTGGCCCCACAGCCCGTGGGGCTGCGGGCTTTCCGGCGGCCGTCAGCCTCGGCGACACCGGCGCCCACGTGGCGCCCCCGCGCCAGCCTGCGAAGCATTTTCCGGTAGGGCCGCGGCTCTGGCGACAGCTCCCACGCCCGAAGAGCCAGGAGGGAAAGACGTGCCTCCTTGGAAAGCTCTTTGGCAGCCGCTCGCGTGGCCCCACAGCCTGTGGGGCTGCGGGCTTTCCAGCGCCCGTCAGCCTCGGCGACACCGGCGCCCACGTGGCGCCGCCGCGCCAGACTGCGAAGCATTTTCCGGTAGGGCCGCGGCTCTGGCGACAGCTCCCACGCCCGAAGAGCCAGGAGGGAAAGCCGTGCCTCATTGGAAAGCTCTTTGGCAGCCACTCGCGTGGCCCCACAGCCCGTGGGGCTGCGGGCTTTCCGGCGGCCGTCAGCCTCGGCGACACCGGCGCCCACGTGGCGCGGCCGCGCCAGCCTGCGAAGCATTTTCCGGTAGGGCCGCGGCTCTGGCGACAGCTCTCACGCCCGAAGAGCCAGGAGGGAAAGCCGTGCCTCCTTGGAAAGCTCTTTGGCAGCCGCTCACGTGGCCCCACAGCCCGTGGGGCCGCGGGCTTTCCGGCGGCCGTCAGCCTCGGCGACACCGGTGCCCACGTGGCGCCGCCACGCCAGCCTGCGAAGCATTTTCCGGTAGGGCCGCGGCTCTGGCGACAGCTCCCACGCCCGAAGAGCGAGGAGGGAAAGCCGTGCCTCGTTGGAAAGCTCTTTGGCAGCCGCTCGCGTGGCCCCACAGCCCGTGGGGCTGCGGGCTTTCCGGCGCCCGTCAGCCTCGGCGCCACCGGCGCCCACGTGGCGCCGCCGCGCCAGACTGCGAAGCATTTTCCGGTAGGGCCGCGGCTCTGGCGACAGCTCCCACGCCCGAAGAGCCAGGAGGGAAAGCCGTGCCTCCTTGGAAAGCTCTTTGGCAGCCGCTCGCGTGGCCCCACAGCCCGTGGGGCTGCGGGCTTTCTGGCGGCCGTCAGCCTTGGCGACACCGGCGCCCACGTGGCGCGGCCACGCCAGCCTGCGAAGCATTTTCCGGTAGGGCCGCGGCTCTGGCGACAGCTCCCACGCCCGAAGAGCCAGTACGGAAAGCCGTGCCTCCTTGGAAAGCTCTTAGGCAGCCGCTCGCGTGGCCCCACAGCCCGTGGGGCTGCGGGCTTTCCGGCGGCCGTCAGCCTTGGCGACACCGGCGCCCACGTGGCGCAGCCACGCCAGCCTGCAAAGCATTTTCCGGTAGGGCCGCGGCTCTGGCGACAGCTCCCACGCCCGAAGAGCGAGGAGGGAAAGCCGTGCCTCGTTGGAAAGCTCTTTGGCAGCCGCTCGCGTGGCCCCACAGCCCGTGGGGCTGCGGGCTTTCCGGCTGCCGTCAGCCTCGGCGCCACCGGCGCCCACGTGGCGCCGCCGCGCCAGACTGCGAAGCATTTTCCGGTAGGGCCGCGGCTCTGGCGACAGCTCCCACGCCCGAAGAGCCAGGAGGGAAAGCCCTGCCTCATTGGAAAGCTCTTTGGCAGCCGCTCGCGTGGCCCCACAGCCCGTGGGGCTGCGGGCTTTCCGGCGGCCGTCAGCCTCGGCGACACCGGCGCCCACGTGGCGCCGCCGCGCCAGCCTGCGAAGCATTTTCCAGTAGGGCCGCGGCTCTGGCGACAGCTCCCACGCCCGAAGAGCCAGGAGGGAAAGCCGTGCCTCGTTGGAAAGCTCTTTGGCAGCCGCTCGCGTGGCCCCACAGCTCGTGGGGCTGCGGGCTTTCCGGCGGAAGTCAGCCTACCCGCCAACGGCGCACATGTGGCGCCGCCGCGCCAGCCTGTGAAGCATTTTCCGGTAGGGCCGTGGCTCTGGCGACAGCTCCCACGCCCGAAGAGCCAGGAGGGAAAGCCGTGCCTCGTTGGAAAGCTCTTTGGCAGCCGCTCGCGTGGCCCCACAGCACGTGGGGCCGCGGGATTTCCGGCGGCCGTCAGATTCGGCGACACCGGCGCCCATGTGGCGCCGCCACGCCAGACTGCGAAGCATTTTCCGGTAGCGCCGCGGCTCTGGCGACAGCTCCCACGCCCGAAGAGCCAGGAGGGAAAGCCGTGCCTCGTTGGAAAGCTCTTTGGCAGCCGCTGGCGTGGCCCCACAGCCCGTGGGGCTGCGGGCTTTCCTGCGGCCATCAGCCTCGGCGACACCGGCGCCCACGTGGCGCCGCCGCGCCAGCCTGCGAAACATTTTCCGGTAGGGCCGTGGCTCTGGCGACAGCTCCCACGCCCGAAGAGCCAGGAGGGAAAGCCGCGCCTCCTTGGAAAGCTCTTTGGCAGCCGCTCGCGTGGCCCCACAGCCCGTGGGGCTGCGGGCTTTCCGGCGGCTGTCAGCCTCGGCGACACCGGCGCCCACGTGGCGCGGCCACGCCAGCCTGCGAAGCATTTTCCGGTAGGGCCGCGGCTCTGGCGACAGCTCCCACGCCCGAAGAGCCAGGAGGGAAAGACGTGCCTCCTTGGAAAGCTCTTTGGCAGCCGCTCGCGTGGCCCCACAGCCCGTGGGGCTGCGGGCTTTCCGGCGGCCGTCAGCCTCGGCGACACCGGTGCCCACGTGGCGCCGCCGCGCCAGCCTGCGAAGCATTTTCCGGTAGGGCCGCGGCTCTGGCGGCAGATCCCACGCCCGAAGAGCAGGGAGGGAAAGCCGTGCCTCCTTGGAAAGCTCTTACGCAGCCACTCGCGTGGCCCCACAGCCCGTGGGGCTGCGGGCTTTCTGGCGGCCGTCAGCCTTGGCGACACCGGCGCCCACGTGGCGCGGCCACGCCAGCCTGCGAAGCATTTTCCGTTAGGGCCGCGGCTCTGGCGACAGCTCCCACGCCCGAAGAGCGAGGAGGGGAAGCCGTGCCTCGTTGGAAAGCTCTTTGGCAGCCGCTCGCGTGGCCCCACAGCCCGTGGGGCTGCGGGCTTTCCGGCTGCCGTCAGCCTCGGCGCCATCGGCGCCCACGTGGCGCCGCCGCGCCAGACTGCGAAGCATTTTCGGGTAGGGCCGCGGCTCTGGCGACAGCTCCCACGCCCGAAGAGCCAGGAGGGAAAGCCGTGCCTCCTTGGAAAGCTCTTTGGCAGCCGCTCGCGTGGCCCCACAGCCCGTGGGGCTGCGGGCTTTCCGGCGGAAGTCAGCCCCCCCGCCAACAGCGCCCACGTGGCGCCGCCGCGCCAGCCTGCGAAGCATTTTCCGGTAGGGCCGCGGCTCTGGCGACAGCTCCCACGCCCGAAGAGCCAGGAGGGAAAGCCGTGCCTCCTTGGAAAGCTCTTTGGCAGCCGCTCGCGTGGCCCCACAGCCCGTGGGGCTGCGGGCTTTCCGGCGGCCGTACAGATTCGGCGACACCGGCGCCCACGTGGCGCCGCCGCGCCAGACTGCGAAGCATTTTCCGGTAGGGCCGCGGCTCTGGCGACAGCTCCCACGCCCGAAGAGCCAGGAGGGAAAGCCGTGCCTCATTGGAAAGCTCTTTGGCAGCCGCTGGCGTGGCCCCACAGCCCGTGGGGCTGCGGGCTTTCCGGCGGCCGTCAGCCTCGGCGCCTCCGGCGCCCACGTGGCGCCCCCGCGCCAGCCTGCGAAGCATTTTCCGGTAGGGCCGCGGCTCTGGCGACAGCTCCCACGCCCGAAGAGCCAGGAGGGAAAGCCGTGCCTCCTTGGAAAGCTCTTTGGCAGCCGCTCGCGTGGCCCCACAGCCTGTGGGGCTGCGGGCTTTCCGGCGCCCGTCAGCCTCGGCGACACCGGCGCCCACGTGGCGCCGCCGCGCCAGCCTGCGAAGCATTTTCCGGTAGGGCCGCGGCTCTGGCGACAGCTCCCACGCCCG
This sequence comes from Rissa tridactyla, assembly GCF_028500815.1. Classification (NCBI taxonomy): domain Eukaryota; kingdom Metazoa; phylum Chordata; class Aves; order Charadriiformes; family Laridae; genus Rissa; species Rissa tridactyla. The sequence goes on along the minus strand of NC_071468.1, from coordinate 101,969 downwards.
AAGAGCCAGGAGGGAAAGCCGTGCCTCATTGGAAAGCTCTTCGGCAGCCGCTCGCGTGGCCCCACAGCCCGTGGGGCTGCGGGCTTTCCGGCGGCCGTCAGCCTCGGCGACACCGGTGCCCACGTGGCGCCGCCACGCCAGCCTGCGAAGCATTTTCCGGTAGGGCCGTGGCTCTGGCGACAGCTCCCACGCCCGAAGAGCCAGGAGGGAAAGCCGTGCCTCATTGGAAAGCTCTTTGGCAGCCGCTGGCGTGGCCCCACAGCCCGTGGGGCTGCGGGCTTTCCGGCGGCCGTCAGATTCGGCGACACCGGTGCCCACGTTGCGCGGCCACGCCAGCCTGCGAAGCATTTTCCGGTAGGGCCGCGGCTCTGGTGACAGCTCCCACGCCCGAAGAGCCAGGAGGGAAAGCCGTGCCTCATTGGAAAGCTCTTTGGCAGCCGCTCGCGTGGCCCCGCAGCCCGTGGGGCTGCGGGCTTTCCGGCGGCCGTCAGCCTCGGCGACACCGGCGCCCACGTGGCGCCGCCGCGCCAGCCTGCGAAGCATTTTCCGGTAGGGCCGCGGCTCTGGCGACAGCTCCCACGCCCAAAGAGCGAGGAGGGAAACCCGTGCCTCCTTGGAAAGCTCTTTGGCAGCCGCTCGCGTGGCCCCACAGCCCGTGGGGCTGCGGGCTTTCCGGCGGCCGTCAGATTCGGCGACACCGGTGCCCACGTGGCGCGGCCACGCCAGCCTGCGAAGCATTTTCCGGTAGGGCCGCGGCTCTGGCGACAGCTCCCACGCCCGAAGAGCCAGGAGGGAAAGCCGTGCCTCCTTGGAAAGCTCTTTGGCAGCCGCTCGCGTGGCCCCACAGCCCGTGGGGCTGCGGGCTTTCCGGCGGCCGTACTGATTCGGCGACACCGGCGCCCACGTGGCGCCGCCGCGCCAGACTGCGAAGCATTTTCCGGTAGGGCCGCGGCTCTGTCGACAGCTCCCACGCCCGAAGAGCCAGGAGGGAAAGCCGTGCCTCATTGGAAAGCTCTTTGGCAGCCGCTGGCGTGGCCCCACAGCCCGTGGGGCTGCGGGCTTTCCGGCGGCCGTCAGCCTCGGCGCCTCCGGCGCCCACGTGGCGCCCCCGCGCCAGCCTGCGAAGCATTTTCCGGTAGGGCCGCGGCTCTGGCGACAGCTCCCACGCCCGAAGAGCCAGGAGGGAAAGCCGTGCCTCCTTGGAAAGCTCTTTGGCAGCCGCTCGCGTGGCCCCACAGCCTGTGGGGCTGCGGGCTTTCCGGCGCCCGTCAGCCTCGGCGACACCGGCGCCCACGTGGCGCCGCCGCGCCAGCCTGCGAAGCATTTTCCGGTAGGGCCGCGGCTCTGGCGACAGCTCCCACGCCCGAAGAGCCAGGAGGGAAAGCCGTGCCTCATTGGAAAGCTCTTTGGCAGCCGCTGGCGTGGCCCCACAGCCCGTGGGGCTGCGGGCTTTCCGGCGGCCGTAAGCCTCGGCGACACCGGTGCCCACGTGTTGCCGCCACGCCAGCCTGCGAAGCATTTTCCGGTAGGGCCGTGGCTCTGGCGACAGCTCCCACGCCCGAAGAGCCAGGAGGGAAAGCCGTGCCTCATTGGAAAGCTCTTTGGCAGCTGCTGGCGTGGCCCCACAGCCCGTGGGGCTGCGGGCTTTCCGGCGGCCGTCAGATTCGGCGACACCGGTGCCCACGTTGCGCGGCCACGCCAGCCTGCGAAGCATTTTCCGGTAGGGCCGCGGCTCTGGTGACAGCTCCCACGCCCGAAGAGCCAGGAGGGAAAGCCGTGCCTCATTGGAAAGCTCTTTGGCAGCCGCTCGCGTGGCCCCGCAGCCCGTGGGGCCGCGGGATTTCCTGCGGCCATCAGCCTCGGCGACACCGGCGCCCACGTGGCGCCGCCGCGCCAGCCTGCGAAGCATTTTCCGGTAGGGCCGCGGCTCTGGCGACAGCTCCCACGCCCAAAGAGCGAGGAGGGAAAGCCGTGCCTCCTTGGAAAGCTCTTTGGCAGCCGCTCGCGTGGCCCCACAGCCTGTGGGGCTGCGGGCTTTCCGGCGGCCGTCAGCCTCGGCGACACCGGCGCCCACGTGGCGCCCCCGCGCCAGCCTGCGAAGCATTTTCCGGTAGGGCCGCGGCTCTGGCGACAGCTCCCATGCCCGAAGCGCCTGGAGGGAAAGCCGTGCCTCCTTGGAAAGCTCTTTGGCAGCCGCTCGCGTGGCCCCACAGCCTGTGGGGCTGCGGGCTTTCCGGCGGCCGTCAGCCTCGGCGACACCGGTGCCCACGTGGCGCCGCCGCGCCAGCCTGCGAAGCATTTTCCGGTAGGGCCGTGGCTCTGGCGACAGCTCCCACGCCCGAAGAGCCAGGAGGGAAAGCCGTGCCTCCTTGGAAAGCTCTTTGGCAGCCGCTCGCGTGGCCCCACAGCCCGTGGGGCTGCGGGCTTTCCGGCGGCCGTCAGATTCGGCGACACCGGCGCCCACGTGGCGCGGCCACGCCAGCCTGCGAAGCATTTTCCGGTAGGGCCGCGGCTCTGGTGACAGCTCCCACGCCCGAAGAGCCAGGAGGGAAAGCCGTGCCTCATTGGAAAGCTCTTTGGCAGCCGCTCGCGTGGCCCCGCAGCCCGTGGGGCCGCGGGATTTCCTGCGGCCATCAGCCTCGGCGACACCGGCGCCCACGTGGCGCCGCCGCGCCAGCCTTCGAAGCATTTTCCGGTAGGGCCGCGGCTCTGGCGACAGCTCCCACGCCCGAAGAGCAGGGAGGGAAAGCCGTGCCTCCTTGGAAAGCTCTTACGCAGCCACTCGCGTGGCCCCACAGCCCGTGGGGCTGTGGGCTTTCTGGCGGCCGTCAGCCTTGGCGACACCGGCGCCCACGTGGCGCGGCCACGCCAGCCTGCGAAGCATTTTCCGTTAGGGCCGCGGCTCTGGCGACAGCTCCCACGCCCGAAGAGCGAGGAGGGGAAGCCGTGCCTCCTTGGAAAGCTCTTTGGCAGCCGCTCGCGTGGCCCCACAGCCCGTGGGGCTGCGGGCTTTCCGGCTGCCGTCAGCCTCGGCGCCACCGGCGCCCACGTGGCGCCGCCGCGCCAGACTGCGAAGCATTTTCGGGTAGGGCCGCGGCTCTGGCGACAGCTCCCACGCCCGAAGAGCCAGGAGGGAAAGCCGTGCCTCCTTGGAAAGCTCTTTGGCAGCCGCTCGCGTGGCCCCACAGCCCGTGGGGCTGCGGGCTTTCCGACGGAAGTCAGCCCCCCCGCCAACAGCGCCCACGTGGCACCGCCGCGCCAGCCTGCGAAGCATTTTCCGGTAGGGCCGCGGCTCTGGCGACAGCTCCCACGCCCGAAGAGCCAGGAGGGAAAGCCGTGCCTCGTTGGAAAGCTCTTTGGCAGCCGCTGGCGTGGCCCCACAGCCCGTGGGGCTGCGGGCTTTCCGGCGGCCGTCAGATTCGGCGACACCGGTGCCCACGTGGCGCGGCCACGCCAGCCTGCGAAGCATTTTCCGGTAGGGCCGCGGCTCTGGCGACAGCTCCCACGCCCGAAGAGCCAGGAGGGAAAGCCGTGCCTCCTTGGAAAGCTCTTTGGCAGCCGCTCGCGTGGCCCCACAGCCCGTGGGGCTGCGGGCTTTCCGGCGGCCGTACAGATTCGGCGACACCGGCGCCCACGTGGCGCCGCCGCGCCAGACTGCGAAGCATTTTCTGGTAGGGCCGCGGCTCTGGCGACAGCTCCCACGCCCGAAGAGCCAGGAGGGAAAGCCGTGCCTCATTGGAAAGCTCTTTGGCAGCCGCTGGCGTGGCCCCACAGCCCGTGGGGCTGCGGGCTTTCCGGCGGCCGTCAGCCTCGGCGCCTCCGGCGCCCACGTGGCGCCCCCGCGCCAGCCTGCGAAGCATTTTCCGGTAGGGCCGCGGCTCTGGCGACAGCTCCCACGCCCGAAGAGCCAGGAGGGAAAGCCGTGCCTCCTTGGAAAGCTCTTTGGCAGCCGCTCGTGTGGCCCCACAGCCTGTGGGGCTGCGGGCTTTCCGGCGCCCGTCAGCCTCGGCGACACCGGCGCCCACGTGGCGCCGCCGCGCCAGACTGCGAAGCATTTTCCGGTAGGGCCGCGGCTCTGGCGACAGCTCCCACGCCCGAAGAGCCAGGAGGGAAAGCCGTGCCTCATTGGAAAGCTCTTTGGCAGCCGCTCGCGTGGCCCCGCAGCCCGTGGGGCTGCGGGCTTTCCTGCGGCCATCAGCCTCGGCGACACCGGCGCCCACGTGGCGCCGCCGCGCCAGCCTGCGAAGCATTTTCCGGTAGGGCCGCGGCTCTGGCGACAGCTCCCACGCCCAAAGAGCGAGGAGGGAAAGCCGTGCCTCCTTGGAAAGCTCTTTGGCAGCCGCTCGCGTGGCCCCACAGCCCGTGGGGCTGCGGGCTTTCCGGCGGCCGTCAGCCTCGGCGACACCGGCGCCCACGTGGCGCCCCCGCGCCAGCCTGCGAAGCATTTTCCGGTAGGGCCGCGGCTCTGGCGACAGCTCCCACGCCCGAAGCGCCTGGAGGGAAAGCCATGCCTCCTTGGAAAGCTCTTTGGCAGCCGCTCGCGTGGCCCCACAGCCTGTGGGGCTGCGGGCTTTCCGGCGGCCGTCAGCCTCGGCGACACCGGTGCCCACGTGGCGCCGCCACGCCAGCCTGCGAAGCATTTTCCGATAGGGCCGTGGCTCTGGCGACAGCTCCCACGCCCGAAGAGCCAGGAGGGAAAGCCGTGCCTCATTGGAAAGCTCTTTGGCAGCCGCTCGCGTGGCCCCACAGCCCGTGGGGCCGCGGGCTTTCCGGTGGCCATCAGCCTCGGCGACACCGGCGCCCACGTGGCGCCGCCGCGCCAGACTGCGAAGCATTTTCCGGTAGGGCCGCGGCTCTGGTGACAGCTCCCACGCCCGAAAAGCCAGGAGGGAACGCCGTGCGTCCTTGGAAAGCTCTTTGGCAGCCGCTCGCGTGGCCCCACAGCCCGTGGGGCTGCGGGCTTTCCGGCGGCCGTCAGATTCGGCGACACCGGCGCCCACGTGGCGCGGCCACGCCAGCCTGCGAAGCATTTTCCGGTAGGGCCGCGGCTCTGGTGACAGCTCCCACGCCCGAAGAGCCAGGAGGGAAAGCCGTGCCTCCTTGGAAAGCTCTTTGGCAGCCGCTCGCATGGCCCCACAGCCCGTGGGGCTGCGGGCTTTCCAGCGGCCGTCAGCCTCGGCGACACCGGCGCCCACGTGGCGCCGCCGCGCCAGCCTGCGAAGCATTTTCCGGTAGGGCCGCGGCTCTGGCGACAGCTCCCACGCCCGAAGAGCAGGGAGGGAAAGCCGTGCCTCCTTGGAAAGCTCTTAGGCAGCCACTCGCGTGGCCCCACAGCCCGTGGGGCTGCGGGCTTTCTGGCGGCCGTCAGCCTTGGCGACACCGGCGCCCACGTGGCGCGGCCACGCCAGCCTGCGAAGCATTTTCCGGTAGGGCCGCGGCTCTGGCGACAGCTCCCACGCCCGAAGAGCGAGGAGGGGAAGCCGTGCCTTGTTGGAAAGCTCTTTGGCAGCCGCTCGCGTGGCCCCACAGCCCGTGGGGCTGCGGGCTTTCCGGCTGCCGTCAGCCTCGGCGCCACCGGCGCCTACGTGGCGCCGCCGCGCCAGACTGCGAAGCATTTTCGGGTAGGGCCGCTGCTCTGGCGACAGCTCCCACGCCCGAAGAGCCAGGAGGGAAAGCCGTGCCTCCTTGGAAAGCTCTTTGGCAGCCGCTCGCGTGGCCCCACAGCCCGTGGGGCTGCGGGCTTTCCGGCGGAAGTCAGCCCCCCCGCCAACAGCGCCCACGTGGCGCCGCCGCGCCAGCCTGCGAACCATTTTCCGGTAGGGCCGCGGCTCTGGCGACAGCTCCCACGCCCGAAGAGCCAGGAGGGAAAGCCGTGCCTCGTTGGAAAGCTCTTTGGCAGCCGCTGGCGTGGCCCCACAGCCCGTGGGGCTGCGGGCTTTCCGGCAGCCGTCAGATTCGGCGACACCGGTGCCCACGTGGCGCGGCCACGCCAGCCTGCGAAGCATTTTCCGGTAGGGCCGCGGCTCTGGTGACAGCTCCCACGCCCGAAGAGCCAGGAGGGAAAGCCGTGCCTCATTGGAAAGCTCTTTGGCAGCCGCTCGCGTGGCCCTGCAGCCCGTGGGGCCGCGGGATTTCCTGCGGCCATCAGCGTCGGCGACACCGGCGCCCACGTGGCGCCGCCGCGCCAGCCTGCGAAGCATTTTCCGGTAGGGCCGCGGCTCTGGCGACAGCTCCCACGCCCGAAGAGCCAGGAGGGAAAGCCGTGCCTCCTTGGAAAGCTCTTTGGCAGCCGCTGGCGTGGCCCCACAGCCCGTGGGGCCGCGGGCTTTCCGGCGGCCGTCAGCCTCGGCGACACCGGCGCCCACGTGGCGACCCCGCGCCAGCCTGTGAAGCATTTTCCGGTAGGGCCGTGGCTCTGGCGACAGCTCCCACGCCCGAAGAGCCAGGAGGGAAAGCCGTGCCTCATTGGAAAGCTCTTTGGCAGCCGCTCGCGTGGCCCCACAGCCCGTGGGGCCGCGGGCTTTCCGGCGGCCATCAGCCTCGGCGACACCGGCGCCCACGTGGCGCCGCCGCGCCAGACTGCGAAGCATTTTCCGGTAGGGCCGCGGCTCTGGTGACAGCTCCCACGCCCGAAAAGCCAGGAGGGAACGCCGTGCCTCCTTGGAAAGCTCTTTGGCAGCCACTCGCGTGGCCCCACAGCCCGTGGGGCTGCGGGCTTTCCGGCGGCCGTCAGATTCGGCGACACCGGCGCCCACGTGGCGCGGCCACGCCAGCCTGCGAAGCATTTTCCGGTAGGGCCGCGGCTCTGGCGACAGCTCCCACGCCCGAAGAGCCAGGAGGGAAAGCCGTGCCTCCTTGGAAAGCTCTTTGGCAGCCGCTCGCGTGGCCCCACAGCCCGTGGGGCTGCGGGCTTTCCGGCGGCCGTCAGCCTCGGCGACACTGGCGCCCACGTGGCGCCGCCGCGCCAGCCTGCGAAGCATTTTCCTGTAGGGCCGCGGCTCTGGCGACAGCTCCCACGCCCGAAGAGCAGGGAGGGAAAGCCGTGCCTCCTTGGAAAGCTCTTAGGCAGCCACTCGCGTGGCCCCACAGCCCGTGGGGCTGCGGGCTTTCTGGCGGCCGTCAGCTTGGCGACACCGGCGCCCACGTGGCGCCGCCACGCCAGCCTGCGAAGCATTTTCCGTTAGGGCCGCGGCTCTGGCGACAGCTCCCACGCCCGAAGAGCGAGGAGGGGAAGCCGTGCCTCCTTGGAAAGCTCTTTGGCAGCCGCTCGCGTGGCCCCACAGCCCGTGGGGCTGCGGGCTTTCCGGCTGCCGTCAGCCTCGGCGCCACCGGCGCCCACGTGGCGCCGCCGCGCCAGCCTGCGAAGCATTTTCCGGTAGGGCCGCGGCTCTGGCGACAGCTCCCACGCCCGAAGAGCCAGGAGGGAAAGCCGTGCCTCCTTGGAAAGCTCTTTGGCAGCCGCTCGCGTGGCCCCACAGCCCGTGGGGCTGCGGGCTTTCCGGCGGTAGTCAGCCTCCCCGCCAACAGCGCCCACGTGGCGCCGCCGCGCCAGCCTGCGAAGCATTTTCCGGTAGGGCCGCGGCTCTGGCGACAGCTCCCACGCCCGAAGAGCCAGGAGGGAAAGCCGTGCCTCGTTGGAAAGCTCTTTGGCAGCCGCTCGCGTGGCCCCACAGCCCGTGGGGCCGCGGGATTTCCGGCGGCCGTCAGATTCGGCGACACTGGCGCCTACGTGGCGCGGCCACGCCAGCCTGCGAAGCATTTTCCGGTAGGGCCGCGGCTCTGGCGACAGCTCCCACGCCCGAAGAGCCAGGAGGGAAAGCCGTGCCTCGTTGGAAAGCTCTTTGGCAGCCGCTCGCGTGGCCCCACAGCCCGTGGGGCTGCGGGCTTTCCAGCGGACGTCAGCCTCGGCGACACCGGCGCGCACGTGGCGCCGACGTGCCAGACTGCGAAGCATTTTCCGGTAGGGCCGCGGATCTGGCGACAGCTCCCACGCCCGAAGAGCCAGGAGAGAAAGCCGTGCCTCATTGGAAAGCTCTTTGGCAGCCGCTGGCGTGGCCCCACAGCCCGTGGAGCTGCGGGCTTTCCGGCGGCCGTCAGCCTCGGCGACACCGGTGCCCACGTGGCGCCGCCACGCCAGCCTGCGAAGCATTTTCCGGTAGGGCCGTGGCTCTGGCGACAGCTCCCATGCCCGAAGAGCCAGGAGGGAAAGCCGTGCCTCCTTAGAAAGCTCTTTGACAGCCGCTCGCGTGGCCCCACAGCCCGTGGGGCTGCGGGCTTTCCGGCGGCCGTCAGATTCGGCGACACCGGCGCCCACGTGGGGCGGCCACGCCAGACTACGAAGCATTTTCCGGTAGGGCCGCGGCTCTGGCGACAGCTCCCACGCCCGAAGAGCCAGGAGGGAAAGCCGTGCCTCGTTAGAAAGCTCTTTGGCAGCCGCTCGCGTGGCCCCACAGCCCGTGGGGCTGCGGGCTTTCCGGCCGCCGTCAGCCTCGGCGACACCGGCGCCCATGGGGCGCCCCCGCGCCAGCCTGCCAAGCATTTTCCGGTAGGGCCGTGGCTCTGGCGACAGCTCCCACGCCCGAAGAGCCAGGAGGGAAAGCCGTGCCTCCTTGGAAAGCTCTTTGACAGCCGCTCGCATGGCTCCACAGCCCGTGGGGCTGCGGGCTTTCCGGCGGCCGTCAGATTCGGCGACACCGGCGCCCACGTGGGGCGGCCACGCCAGACTACGAAGCATTTTCCAGTAGGGCCGCGGCTCTGGCGACAGCTCCCACGCCCGAAGAGCCAGGAGGGAAAGCCGTGCCTCGTTAGAAAGCTCTTTGGCAGCCGCTCGCGTGGCCCCACAGCCCGTGGGGCTGCGGGCTTTCCGGCGGCCGTCAGCCTCGGCGACACCGGCGCCCATGTGGCGCCCCCGCGCCAGCCTGCGAAGCATTTTCCGGTAGGGCCGTGGCTCTGGCGACAGCTCCCACGCCCGAAGAGCCAGGAGGGAAAGCCGTGCCTCGTTGGAAAGCTCTTTGGCAGCCACTGGCGTGGCCCCACATCCCGTGGGGCTGCGGGCTTTTTGGCGGCCGTCAGCCTCGCCGACACCGGTGCCCACGTGGCGCCGCCGCGCCAGACTGCGAAGCATTTTCCGGTAGGGCCGCGGCTCTGGCGACAGCTCCCACGCCCGAAGAGCCAGGAGGGAAAGCCGTGCCTCGTTGGAAAGCTCTTTGGCAGCCGCTGGCGTTGCCCCACAGCCCGTGGGGCTGCGGGCTTTCCGGCGGCCGTCAGCCTCGGCGCACCGGTGCCCACGTGGCGCCGCCACGCCAGCCTGCGAAGCTTTTTCCGGTATGGTCGTGGCTCTGGCGACAGCTCCCATGCCCGAAGAGCCAGCAGGGAAAGCCATGCCTCCTTAGAAAGCTCTTTGACAGCCGCTCGCGTGGCCCCACAGCCCGTGGGGCTGCGGGCTTTCCGGCGGCCGTCAGATGCGGCGACACCAGCGCCCACGTGGCGCCGCCGCGCCAGCCTGCGAAGCATTTTCCGGTAGGGCCGCGGCTCTGGCGACAGCTCCCACGCCCGAAGAGCCAGGAGGGAAAGCCGTGCCTCCCGTGCCTGTACTGCGCTGTGTAATGTTACGTCTCGGATTCTGTTGTCCTGTAACTGTCTCGACCGCCACCTGACGCCCTGTGGGATGGTACTGCCCTGTGTGTTGGGGTTTTGCCAGGTTGTTCTTTCTTTCATTCTGTTTTGCATTGTACTGCCCTGTGCTGTGTTACGTTTGGCATTGTATTGCCATGTAATTGTCCTGAGTGCCACGTGATATATTGTGGCAGGGTGCTGCAGTGTGTTGTGGGGTTTTTTTTAAGGGGTGGTTGTTGATGTGAGTGTGTTTTGCCTTGTAGTGCCCTGTATCGTGTTTTGTCTTGCGTTGTAGTGCCCTGTCATTGTCTAGACGGTCATTTTATAGACGTTCTGTCCTAGGACTGCACTGTAGTGTGACTTCTTTAATAGGTTGTTGTTTCTTTGACCGTGCAGTGTCTTGTAGTGCCCCATATCGTGTTACGCCTTGCGTTGTGTCGCTCTGTCGTTGTCTCGACTGCCATCTGAGAGAGAGTCTGGCATTGTATGGCACTGTACTGTGAATTCTTTCCTTGGCTGTTCTTTATTTGATGGTGTATGGCGTTGTACTGCCCTGTGTAACTTTGTCTTGCCTTGTATTGCCCTGACGTTGTCTTGCTTGTTATTTGAGCTTGTCTGGGATTGGACTGCACTGTATTGTGAGTTTCTGAATGAGTTCTTGGGTTGTGTGTTCCATCGTAGCGTCCTGTATTGTTAGGCATTGCATTGCATTGCCCCATCGTTGTTTTGATGATCACTTGAAACATTCTGTCGGAGGACTGCGCTGTATCGTGGGTGTGTTGATGGGTTGTTCTTAATTTGGCTGCGTATTGCGTCGTGCTGCCCCGTGTTGTGTTATGTCTTGCATTGTATTGGTCTGTCATTGTTTCGACTGTTGTTTTAGGCTGTCTGGGATTGTACTGCTCTGTGTTTGTGAATTCTTGAATTGGTTGTTCTTTGTTTGACCGGTGTGGTGGTGCGGTGCCCTCCTCCCCGCCGTTTCCCACCCCCTCACCCCCCCAACCCCCTTTTCTCTCCTCCCCGCAGGCAACAGAGTCAACACACCGTCTGGAGTGAGGACTGAACTATTTTTTTCCCAGGCTGATCTGACTACAAGTCAATAAGCTTCCTCTACAAATAGTGGACAGGACAAGAGCCCTTGGAGCCTTCCTGCCCGGCAGCGGCCTGTTCGCCACCTGCTGCGCTTGAGCGGGGACGCTCACGTAAGTTTCCGCTCCTCGAGGTTGAGAGACGCCTTGCCGCAGCAGAATCTGGGTAAGTGACTAATAGCATGCAGAGCTTTGCAATCTTAGCTGCGTGATAGAATGGGTTGATGGCGCAGATACGATCCTTTAGAGGGAAAGGGTTGCCCAAGGCCGGGGCAAGGATGGGATCCAGCCACACCTAGACTCCTCTCGGAGAAGGAGTTTAGAAAGCAAGGGGGTCCTTTCCGAGCCTCGTGACTCAAGGGGAGGGTCTCCCTGACAGCTCGTCTGACCCTGGCCCCTAGGCAGTAAATAACCCGGGGTACGTGGCCGTGCAATCTGCTGAAGCGCTGTCACGTGCACTGCTACCTTTGTTGAATCCCTGCGTGTGTGTTTCTAAATGTTTCCTTCTCTCTTAGGAGTGAAGTGAATCGCTCTGCCCGCCACAACTGCATATTGCCTTGTCCGGCCCCGTGTGGTGTCACGTCTTGCGTTGTATGGCTCTGTTTTGTCTTGACTGTCACCTGATCTTTTCTGCCATTGTATGCCACCGTCTTGTCACTTCCTTCATCAGCTGTTTTTTATTTGACGGTGTATTGCATTGTACTGCCATGTACGCTGTTACGCTTTCTCGCATTGTATTGTCCTGTCATTGCCGGCTTTTTGACTTTAGACTTTGTGTTTAAAACTTTCACAGTCCACTGCAGTCTGACCATTGGCTGTTGTTTATTGAACTGTCTATTCGTTAAACAATTCCCAATCCCGTGCAGTCCTAGAATTGTTTGCTGTTTATTTGAGCGGGTATTGGCTTGTGCTGACCCGTATAGTGCTATGTCTGGTGTTGGATTACCCCGTCATTGTTTGGATTGTCATTTCAGCCATTGTGTTAACAAATTCTCAAGACTGTGCAGTTCTGGAAACGTTTTCTTTTTATTTCACCGTGTATCGAATTGTAGTGCCCGGTATAGTGTTAGGTCTTGCGTTGTATTGCTCTGGACCCGTCTTGATTGATATCTGATATGGTCTCTCATTGCAGTGCGCTGTCTCGTCAGTTGCCTTGATATCTTATATGTCCTCTCATTGTAGTGCGCTGTCTCGTCAATTTTGTATGCAGTTCTAGAATCTTTTTCTTTGTATTTCACCATGTATCGGATTGTAGTGCCCGGTATACTGCTAGGTCTTGCGTTGTATTGCTCTGGACCCGTCTTGATGGATATCTGATATGTCCTCTCAATGCAGTGCGCTGTCTCGTCAGTTTTGTATGCAGTTCTAGAATCGTTTTCTTTGTATTTCACCGTGTATCGGACTGTAGTGCCCGGTATACTGCTAGGTCTTGCATTGTATTGCTCTGGACCCGTCTTGATTGATACCTGATATGGTCTCTCATTGTAGCGCGCTGTCTCGTCAGTTTTCTAATGGGTTGTTCTCTGTTTGATGCAGATTGCATTCTACTGTCCCCTATAATGGTATGTCTTGGATTCTGTTGCTCAGTCATTTTATCGAGTGCCATCTGCGACCGGGATTGCAGCGCACTCGTGTGTGGGTTTTCCATCGGCGGTTCATTAATTGACTACCTCTTGCCTCGTCCTGCCCCGTGTTGTGTTTTGTCTTGCATTGTATTTCCCTGTAATCGCCCTGACGACCGTCTGATCCGTTCCAGTATGTGCCGGTCGGTCTTGCGGTTTTTTTAAACGTTTGTTCTTTATTTGGCTTCGTATTGCCTTGTAGTGCCCTGTATGGTGTTCTGTCTTGCGTTGTCTTGCCCTGTCGTTCTCTTCACTGTCATTGTGGACGCTCTGGGATAGTAGCCATCTGTATCGTGGGGGTTTTACCGGGTGCTCTTTCTTTGACCACCGTGTATTGCCGTGTTACCCCCTTTGTGTTGGGTCTCGAATTGTTTTGCCCCGTCATTGCTTTGACTGCCATCTGATGTGTCTTAGCATTAGACCGTCCTCTATTGTCCTTTCCGAGCCTCCTGACTCAAGGGGAGGGTCTCCCTGACAGCTCGTCTGACCCTTGGCCCTAGGCAGTAAATAACCCGGGGTACGTGGCCGTGGAGTCTGGTGAGGTGCCATCCTGTGTGCTCCTGCTACCTTTGTTGAATCACTTTGTTTGTGTTTCTCAAAGGCGCTCTGTTCTCTAGGCATCCATTTTCAGTGACTGGGACTTCTTCCCTGCATCCTTAAGATCTTAGGTCTTGAGGCCAGACTTCCTAGCGCATACATCTTCTCAGGGTCAGAGTCGTTTTTTGTGGCGTGCCGTGTTTGTGGTTTTGCGTGGGGGTTTTTTGTTTGGTTTTTTTGTTTTTTTTTTTTTTTTTAACGGCAGGTTGTAGTGTTACTCTGCACGGTATTTCTAAGTCAAAAGAAGACCTTGTTGTGGGGCGGGCAGTGTGTGTCACATGGGGTTCCCCCTAAAAGTGGAGGGAGAGCATCTAGGAAGAAGATGCAGAGCTGGTGGTCGGGGAGAGGCTCAGGGGAGGGGGTGATGTGCCGTGGGGCTTTGGCAATGGCCCCTGTTTCCAGTGGGCTCCAGCTGGGGCTGAGGCAGCCCAGGTGGGACCCATGAGGTGAGCATGGGCTGGGCCAAGGGCTTAAAAAGAAAGGCTGCCCTGGGGGTGGGCCTGCTTTGCCAAGGGCCTCTAGCTTCCAAGGGGGCTGCCTGGGCACAGCTGCCTGCCAGCGCTGGCTGAGGAGTCAAACGAAGGGGGTTCCGACAGGCAGGTGCCTCCAGCCAGGAACGGACGGTCCCCGCAGCGAGGAAGGATCCCTCCCAGCCATCCCTGACGGAGGGCACCACCAGCACAGAGCGCCGGGAGCTCGCTGCCTTCGTCGGCTGCGTGTGTGAGCCTCATGGGACAAGAGCGTCGAGGCATCCCCTGCCCGCTCCTAGGTGGGCAAGGGTCGTCAGGTCGCCTGCACCACGGAGGACGAAGGGGCAGAGAGAGAAGCCTGTGAGCAGCGAAGGTCTCCCACACGTGCCAGGAGCTGCGGTGAGTCGTGTGCCCTCTTGTGCATGTCCAGGCCTTTCCCTGCCATGCCTCTTCTGATCTCTGCCTGCCGCCTTGCTTGTCCCGGCTTCTGGCTCCCCAAAAGCTTTTTGCTCTTCTGCTTAATGCCAGCATGTTCTTTCTCCCCTTCTCCGTTTCCTTTCTGTGCCTCTGCCTTCCCAGCTCCCCATGCTCTATTATTTTATTCTTCCCCCACTGCCTTCTTCGCTGTTGCTTGTGAAAATTGCATTTGTAGGTCTCCCCCTACACAGCAACCTGTCTCTATTTCTAGTGACTCCCTCTGCTCCACCCCGCATCCCTCTTCCAGTGTCCTTTCTCTGTGGCTGTCGGTCCGACTCCATCTCCTGCTATTTAAATGGCTGCCTGCCTGTATGGCCAGTACCCTGTTGCTTTCCAAATCTTCTTTCTGTGTCTCCATTTACCCAGATCCCTGTCTGTGTTTTTTAATGCTTCTTGCCTGTCCTCTACTTAGTTACTTTTCCAATTTTGTTTCATTGTCTGTCTTTATTCAGTTTGTTGACCCTTTTTTTTTTTTGCTCCCTGTTTTCTTAATCTGTTTGTTTTTTAAATTTTCTTTCTCTCAACTTTTATCCAGTTTGCCATCCTCGCCTTGTTATTTTTCTTGTCTTTCTCTTACCCCCTCGCTTTAAAAATTCTGTGTCTACTTTTATGAAGCTGCCAGTACCAATTTTGGTTTCTTCTGTATTGGTCTGGTACTCTGTTCCGTTTACACTTTTTTATTTATTTTGCTCTTGCTATGTTTTTAATTTTTTTCCTTTCTTTCTGTCATCAGTCTTGCTTTTAAAAGGTTTTTTTTGTCCATTTTTATCTGGTGCACTGGGTATATTTTTAAATGTTTTCTTATTTCTTTAATGCAGAGGCTTTTTAAAATTTTCTTTCTACATCTCCGTTGCAGTTTGCCGTCCGTGTTTCCTAATTATTTTGTTTTGTTTCCCCAATCCCCATCACTTCTTAAGTTTTGGGGTTTTTTGGTCTTGTTTGTTGTCTTTATGGCTTATCTTTTCATTGAATCATTTCCTGTCTTTCCTTCCTGCTGTTGCATTTAAAATTGTCTTTCTACATCTGTCTTTGTTCGCCGTCCCTATTTTCTAATATTTCTCTTTATTTACTCTACCGGCTACCGCTCTTTCAGTGTTCTTGCTATGTATACTTTTGTTCTCTTTGCTGTCATTTTAAAATTATTTGTTGTCTTTCCTTAACGCTGTTGCTTTTTAATTTTTGTTTCTACGTCTCCGATTTAGTTTGCCATTGTTATTCTGTAATTCGTTTCCTTGCTCCTTTAATCACGGACGCTTTTAAGATTTTCCGTTTACACTTACCTCCTTTGCTGTCTTTCTTTTTAATTGTTTCTTGTCTTTCCTTCGTGCCCTCTGTTTTTTGATTTTCTTTCTAAGTGTTTTGAGTTCGCCATTTCTATTCTTTAATTTTTTTTTCTTATTTTCTTAATTCCTGTGACTTATAAAATTTTACGTCTGAGCTCTTTCTCTCAGAAACCCGTCCTCAGCTGTGTTTGTGCCTCGGAGCCCTGTTATCACCCTCTGTGCCATCTAGGATGCTTCCATTTGGTCCCCGGCCTCCTGAGGACATCTGCACTCTGTTCCACCGCCCCCCTCCACCTTCCTCCTCATGTCCCTGTACCTTCTTCTGTCCCTGTGGCCCATTCAGGACCCTTCTCATCACGTCACAACAGCTATAGATGCCTCCGAGGTTACCCTTAGCACATATTCAGCTTTGTCGCGGACTTCGCACGCCCCTCTCCTTCCCTCGGAAGACTTCCCAAGTCCGTATACGTGACACAGTGTCACACCCCGAAGTTTTGCTTAGACCTGCGGAGCCTTGGGCTGCAAGATGTAACCTAGCAGCATAGCAGACTTTGGCTGAGCCCCTCCTTAGTCCAAGAAGGGTGGATAGTAGTTGCGTTTGAATTTGATATATTGGAACTTAACTAGCACAACGAAATTGTATAAGTAATATTGATGAAGAGCGTATGCTTAACGTTACAAATTTGAGTGACCGTTACGATCAAAGGAAAGGGAACTCTAATTCTTGGAAATGAAGAAAGGGACCTTTCTCTCCTGCGTCAGCAGAAGGCTGAGATACAGCTGTGAGATGGGACAGAGAGATCAGAAAACCGAGTGAGAAGGTCAAAGCACTTGCATCAAAACTCCAGTCATCGAAGAGGACATGTAAGGGCTGAACAATTCAATCGGAGAAGAGACACGCGCTTGTTACATGAACACGGGCAGGAATAGCTTATGTCATAGATGGTGAGGCTTCATAAAGCACAGGAAAAGCATCGAGGGGTCCCTCAGCTCGAGCCGTATTAAAGCAAGTCTGTGACAGAATTTGTTGCCGAACCGTTCTTTACAGTCGGAGGCTAAGACTGGATCCAGCCGCACCTAGACTCCTCCCTGAGAAGGAGTTTAGGAAGCAAGGGCTTCCGGTCTGAATGTCACTGCTCGGCAGGAGGACTTCTCGGCTGTTCTTCAACACCCAACGCTGTTCTTCTGTCCTCTCCTCCTTATAGCCGTGCAGCTATTAGTTCCCTGGCCTCCGAGGCAACGTTTACTCAGTCTGGATCCCCTCCAGATTTAATCATCACGTTCCCTGTCGCTTTTCTGTCTCTCCGGCTCCGTCGGGACTTTTCTTCTCCCGGTCACGATGCCCCTCGGGAGTTTCCCGGCGACCGGCATGCATCTCGTAGCATTTTAGGTGGGTCCGTCTTTGAGATGTAGTGCGCTCATTTGTTTCTCTGTGCTACCTAGGATTCCCGTATTTCGTCTCCAGCCACCCGGGAACATGCGTCCTCCCCTCAGACGATCATCCGAGTTCCTCCTAGTCCTCCGCCCAGCCGCCTTTTGTCTATCAGCACCCCTCGATGCCCCTTTTTTCACCCTCACCAAGCCTCCCGAGACCTTTCTGGAACTCCACAGCTCCTCATAGCATTTTATCTCCCTTTCTGTCTCTCTTGTTCCATCAGAGCCTCCCGTGCTTCTTTGCTACGTGGCGCCCCTTCATCTTTCTCTCTACCATCGAGGGCGTCTCCATGGAGTTCCGCTCTCACTCCTTCGTCTGTAGTTTGTCCGTACCTCTTCCTGAGGCTCCTAAAGCCTTGCTGCGTGTCCGAGCCTTTTTTTCCTACCCTACCCCCTCAGAACGCCTGCGCTTTTTAAAGCCTTGTCTTCCGAGTCCTTTCTTATACTCCACAGCACTTCAGCTCCCTTTCGATTTTGTTCTTTTTGTGCTCTCCGGAGCAGTACTGCCATGTACGCTGTTACACTGTCTTGCATTGCATTGTCCTGTCATTGTCGGGTTTGTGACTTTAGACTTTGTGTTTAAACCTTTCACAGTCCACTGCAATGCGACAATTGGCTGTTGTGTATTGAACTGTCTATTCGTTAAACAATTCCCAATCCCGTGCAGTCCTAGAACTGTTTGCTGTTTATTTGAGCGGGTATTGGCTTGTGCTGACCCGTATAGTGCTATGTCTGGTGTTGGATTACCCCGTCATTGTTTGGATTGTCATTTCAGCCATTGTGTTACAAAATTCTCAAGACCGTGCAGTTCTGGAAACGTTTTCTTTGTATTTCACCGTGTATCAGATTGTAGTGCCCGGTATAGTGTTAGGTCTTGCGTTGTATTGCTCTGGACCCGTCTTGATTGATATCTGATATTTTCTCTCATTGTAGTGCACTGTCTCGTCAGTTTTGTAATGGGTTGTTCTCTGACTGCATATTGCATTCTACCGCCCCCTATAATGTTGTCTTGGATTCTGTTGCTCAGTCACTTTATCGAGTGCCATCTGCGACCGGGATTGCAGCGCACTCGTGTGTGGGTTTTCCATCGGCGGTTCATTAATTGACTACCTCTTGCCTCGTCCTGCCCCGTGTTGTGTTTTGTCTTGCATTGTATTTCCCTGTAATCGCCCTGACGACCGTCTGATCCGTTCCGTTACGTGCCGCTCGGTCTTGCGGGGTTTTTACACGTTTGTTCTTTATTTGGCTTCGTATTGCCTTGTAGTGCCCTGTATGGTGTTGTGTCTTGCCTTGCATTGCCCCGTCGTTCTCTTCACTGTCATTGTAGACACTCTGGGATAGTAGCCACCTGTATCGTGGGGGTTTTACCGGGTGCTCTTTCTTTGACCACCGTGTATTGCCGTGCTACCGCCTTTGTGTTGGGTCTCGAATTATGTTGCCACGTCATTGCTTTGACTGCCATCTGATGCGTCTGAGCATTAGACCGTCCTCTGTTGTCTTACGTTGTGCGTTGTATTGCTCTGTCGGTATCTTGCCTGCTGTCTGACCTCTGTTGGCATTGGAAGGCACAGTATTGTGGGTCCCTTTGTGGGTTATTTATTTGACTGACTATTGCACTGTACTGCGCTGTGTAATGTTACGTCTCGGACTCTGTTGTCCTGTAACTGTCTCGACCGCCACCTGACGCCCTGTGGGATGGTACTGCCCTGTGTGTTGGGGTTTTGCCAGGTTGTTCTTTCTTTCATTCTGTTTTGCATTGTACTGCCCTGTGCTGTGTTACGTTTGGCATTGTATTGCCATGTAATTGTCCTGAGTGCCACGTGATATATTGTGGCAGGGTGCTGCAGTGTGTTGTGTTTATTTTTTAAGGGGTGGTTGTTGATGTGAGTGTGTTTTGCCTTGTAGTGCCCTGTATCGTGTTTTGTCTTGCGTTGTAGTGCCCTGTCATTGTCTAGACGGTCATTTTATAGACGTTCTGTACTAAGACTGCACTGTAGTGTGACTTCTTTAATAGGTTGTTGTTTCTTTGACCGTGCAGTGTCTTGTAGTGCCCCGTATCGTGTTACACCTTGCGATGTGTTGCTCTGTCGTTGTCTCGACTGCCATCTGAGAGAGTGTCTGGCATTGTATGGCACTGTACTGTGAATTCTTTCCTTGGCTGTTCTTTATTTGATGGTGTATGGCGTTGTACTGCCCTGTGTCACTTTGTCTTGCCTTGTATTGCCCTGACGTTGTCTTGCTTGATATTTGAGCTTGTCTGGGGTTGGACTGCACTGTATTGTGAGTTTCTGAATGAGTTCTTGGGTTGTGTGTTCCATCGTTGCGTCCTGGATTGTTAGGCATTGCATTGCATTGCCCCATCGTTGTTTTGACGATCACTTGAAACATTCTGTCGGAGGACTGCGCTGTATCGTGGGTGTGTTGATGGGTTGTTCTTAATTTGGCTGCGTATTGCCTCGTGCTGCCCCGTGTTGTGTTATGTCTTGCATTGTATTGGTCTGTCATTGTTTCGACTGTTGTTTTAGGCTGTCTGGGATTGTACTGCTCTGTGTTTGTGAATTCTTGAATTGGTTGTTCATTGTTTGACCGGTGTGGTGCCCTCCTCCCCGCCGTTTCCCACCCCCTCACCCCCCCAACCCCCTTTTCTCTCCTCCCCGCAGGCAACAGAGTCAACACACCGTCTGGACTGGGGACTGAGTTATTTTTTTCCCAGGCTGATCTGACTACAAGTCAATTAGCTTCCTCTACAAATAGTGGACAGGACAAGAGCCCTTGGAGCCTTCCTGCCCGGCAGCGGCCTGTTCGCCACCTGCTGCGCTTGAGCGGGGACGCTCACGTAAGGTTCTGCTCCTCGAGGTTGAGAGATGCCTTGCCGCAGCAGAATCTGGGTAAGTGACTAATAGCATGCAGAGCTTTGCAATCTTAGCTGCGTGATAGAATGGGTTGATGGCGCAGATACGATCCTTTAGAGGGAAAGGGTTGCCCAAGGCCGGGGCAAGGATGGGATCCAGCCGCACCTAGACTCCTCTCGGAGAAGGAGTTTAGAAAGCAACGGGGTCCTTTCCGAGCCTCGTGACTCAAGGGGAGGGTCTCCCTGACAGCTCGTCTGACCCTGGCCCCTAGGCAGTAAATAACCCGGGGTACGTGGCCGTGCAATCTGCTGAAGCGCTGTCACGTGCACTGCTACCTTTGTTGAATCCCTGCGTGTGTGTTTCTAAATGTTTCCTTCTCTCTTGGAGTGAAGTGAATCGCTCTGCCCGCCACAACTGCATATTGCCTTGTCCGGCCCCGTGTGGTGTCACGTCTTGGTTGTATGGCTCTGTTGTTGTCTTGACTGTCACCTGATCTTTTCTGCTGTTGTATGCCACTGTCTTGTCACTTCCTTCATCAGCTGTTTTTTATTTGACGGTGTATTGCATTGTACTGCCATGTACGCTGTTACGCTGTCTCGCATTGTATTGTCCTGTCATTGCCGGGTTTGTGACTTTAGACTTTGTGTTTAAAACTTTCACAGTCCACTGCAGTCCAAAAATTGGCTGTTGTTTATTGAACTGTGTATTCGTTAAACAATTCCCAATCCCGTGCAGTCCTAGAATTGTTTGCTGTTTATTTGAGCGGGTATTGGCTTGTGCTGACCCGTATAGTGCTATGTCTGGTGTTGGATTACCCCGTCATTGTTTGGATTGTCATTTCAGCCATTGTGTTAACAAATTCTCAAGACTGTGCGGTTCTGGACTCGTTTACTTTTTATTTCACCGTTTATTGGATTGTAGTGCCCGGTATAGTGTTAGGTCTTGCGTTGTATTGCTCTGGACCCGTCTTGATGGATATCTGATATGTCCTCTCAATGCAGTGCGCTGTCTCGTCAGTTTTGTATGCAGTTCTAGAATCGTTTTCTTTGTATTTCACCATGTATCGGATTGTAGTGCCTGGTATACTGTTAGGTCTTGCATTGTATTGCTCTGGACCCGTCTTGATTGATATCTGATATGTCCTCTCATTGCAGTGCACTGTCTCATCAGTTTTGTATGCAGTTCTAGAATCATTTTCTTTGTATTTCACCGTGTATCGCATTGTAGTGCCCGGTATACTGTTACATCTTGCATTGTATTTCTCTGGACGCGTCTCGAATGATATCTGATATTTTCTATCATTAGAGCGCGCTTTCTCGTCACTTTTCTAATGGGTTGTTCCCTATTTGACTGCAGATTGCATTCTACTGTCCCCTATAATGGTATGTCTTGGATTCTGTTGCTCAGTCATTTTATCGAGTGCCATCTGCGACCGGGATTGCAGCGCACTCGTCTGTGGGTTTTCGATTGGCGGTTCATTATTTGACTACCTCTTGCCTCGTCCTGCCCCGTGTTGTGTTTTGTCTTGCATTGTATTGGTATTGCCCTGTAATCGCCCTGACGACCGTCTGATCCGTTCCGGTACGTGCCACTTGGTCTTGCGGTTTTCTTAAACGTTTGTTCTTTATTTGGCTGCGTATTGCCTTGTAGTGCCCTGTATGGTGTTGTGTCTTGCGTTGCATTGCCCCATCGTTCTCTTCACTGTCATTGTGGACGCTCTGGGATAGTAGCCATCTGTATCGTGGGGGTTTTACCGGGTGCTCTTTCTTTGACCACCGTGTATTGCTGTGCTACCGCCTTTGTGTTGGGTCTCGAATTGTATTGCCGCGTCATTGTTTTGACTGCCATCTGATGCGTCTGAGCATTAGACCGTCCTCTGTTGTCTTACGTTGTGCGTTGTATTGCTCTGTCGGTATCTTGCCTGCTGTCTGACCTCTGTTGGCGTTGGAAGGCACAGTATTGTGGGTCCCTTTGTGGGTTATTTATTTGACTGACTATATCACTGTACTGCGCTGTGTAATGTTACGTCTCGGATTCTGTTGTCCTGTAACTGTCTCGACCGCCACCTGACGCCCTGTGGGATGGTACTGCCCTGTGTGTTGGGGTTTTGCCAGGTTGTTCTTTCTTTCATTCTGTTTTGCATTGTACTGCCCTGTGCTGTGTTACGTTTGGCATTGTATTGCCATGTAATTGTCCTGAGTGCCACGTGATATATTGTGGCAGGGTGCTGCAGTGTGTTGTGGGGTTTTTTTTAAGGGGTGGTTGTTGATGTGAGTGTGTTTTGCCTTGTAGTGCCCTGTATCGTGTTTTGTCTTGCGTTGTAGTGCCCTGTCATTGTCTAGACGGTCATTTTATAGACGTTCTGTACTAAGACTGCACTGTAGTGTGACTTCTTTAATAGGTTGTTGTTTCTTTGACCGTGCAGTGTCTTGTAGTGCCCCATATCGTGTTACGCCTTGCGTTGTGTCGCTCTGTCGTTGTCTCGACTGCCATCTGAGAGAGAGTCTGGCATTGTATGGTACTGTACTGTGAATTCTTTCCTTGGCTGTTCTTTATTTGATGGTGTATGGCGTTGTACTGCCCTGTGTCACTTTGTCTTGCCTTGTATTGCCCTGACGTTGTCTTGCTTGTTATTTGAGCTTGTCTGGGATTGGACTGCACTGTATTGTGAGTTTCTGAATGAGTTCTTGGGTTGTGTGTTCCATCGTTGCGTCCTGTATTGTTAGGCATTGCATTGCATTGCCCCATCGTTGTTTTGACGATCACTTGAAACATTCTGTCGGAGGACTGCGCTGTATCGTGGGTGTGTTGATGGGTTGTTCTTAATTTGGCTGCGTATTGCCTCGTGCTGCCCCGTGTTGTGTTATGTCTTGCATTGTATTGGTCTGTCATTGTTTCGACTGTTGTTTTAGGCTGTCTGGGATTGTACTGCTCTGTGTTTGTGAATTCTTGAATTGGTTGTTCTTTGTTTGACCGGTGTGGTGGTGCGGTGCCCTCCTCCCCGCCGTTTCCCACCCCCTCACCCCCCCAACCCCCTTTTCTCTCCTCCCCGCAGGCAACAGAGTCAACACACCGTCTGGAGTGAGGACTGAACTATTTTTTTCCCAGGCTGATCTGACTACAAGTCAATAAGCTTCCTCTACAAATAGTGGACAGGACAAGAGCCCTTGGAGCCTTCCTGCCCAGCAGCGGCCTGTTCGCCACCTGCTGCGCTTGAGCGGGGACGCTCACGTAAGTTTCCGCTCCTCGAGGTTGAGAGACGCCTTGCCGCAGCAGAATCTGGGTAAGTGACTAATAGCATGCAGAGCTTTGCAATCTTAGCTGCGTGATAGAATGGGTTGATGGCGCAGATACGATCCTTTAGAGGGAAAGGGTTGCCCAAGGCCGGGGCAAGGATGGGATCCAGCCGCACCTAGACTCCTCTCGGAGAAGGAGTTTAGAAAGCAAGGGGGTCCTTTCCGAGCCTCGTGACTCAAGGGGAGGGTCTCCCTGACAGCTCGTCTGACCCTGGCCCCTAGGCAGTAAATAACCCGGGGTACGTGGCCGTGCAATCTGCTGAAGCGCTGTCACGTGCACTGCTACCTTTGTTGAATCCCTGCGTGTGTGTTTCTAAATGTTTCCTTCTCTCTTAGGAGTGAAGTGAATCGCTCTGCCCGCCACAACTGCATATTGCCTTGTCCGGCCCCGTGTGGTGTCACGTCTTGCGTTGTATGGCTCTGTTGTTGTCTTGACTGTCACCTGATCTTTTCTGCCGTTGTATGCCACCGTCTTGTCACTTCCTTCATCAGCTGTTTTTTATTTGACGGTGTATTGCATTGTACTGCCATGTATGCTGTTACGCTTTCTCGCATTGTATTGTCCTGTCATTGCCGGCTTTTTGACTTTAGACTTTGTGTTTAAAACTTTCACAGTCCACTGCAGTCTGACCATTGGCTGTTGTTTATTGAACTGTGTGTCTGTTAAACAATTCCCAATCCCGTGCAGTCCTAGAATTGTTTGCTGTTTATTTGAGCGGGTATTGGCTTGTGCTGACCCGTATAGTGCTATGTCTGGTGTTGGATTACCCCGTCATTGTTTGGATTGTCATTTCAGCCATTGTGTTAACAAATTCTCAAGACTGTGCAGTTCTGGAAACGTTTTCTTTTTATTTCACCGTGTATCGGACTGTAGTGCCCGGTATAGTGTTAGGTCTTGCGTTGTATTGCTCTGGACCCGTCTTGATTGATATCTGATATGGTCTCTCATTGTAGCGCGCTGTCTCGTCAGTTTTCTAATGGGTTGTTCTCTGTTTGACTGCAGATTGCATTCTACTGTCCCCTATAATGGTATGTCTTGGATTCTGTTGCTCAGTCATTTTATCGAGTGCCATCTGCGACCGGGATTGCAGCGCACTCGTCTGTGGGTTTTCCATCGGCGGTTCATTAATTGACTACCTCTTGCCTCGTCCTGCCCCGTGTTGTGTTTTGTCTTGCATTGTATTTCCCTGTAATCGCCCTGACGACCGTCTGATCCGTTCCGGTATGTGCCGGTCGGTCTTGCGGTTTTTTTAAACGTTTGTTCTTTATTTGGCTTCGTATTGCCTTGTAGTGCCCTGTATGGTGTTCTGTCTTGCGTTGTCTTGCCCTGTCGTTCTCTTCACTGTCATTGTGGACGCTCTGGGATAGTAGCCATCTGTATCGTGGGGGTTTTACCGGGTGCTCTTTCTTTGACCACCGTGTATTGCCGTGTTACCCCCTTTGTGTTGGGTCTCGAATTGTTTTGCCCCGTCATTGCTTTGACTGCCATCTGATGTGTCTTAGCATTAGACCGTCCTCTATTGTCCTTTCCGAGCCTCCTGACTCAAGGGGAGGGTCTCCCTGACAGCTCGTCTGACCCTTGGCCCTAGGCAGTAAATAACCCGGGGTACGTGGCCGTGGAGTCTGGTGAGGTGCCATCCTGTGTGCTCCTGCTACCTTTGTTGAATCACTTTGTTTGTGTTTCTCAAAGGCGCTCTGTTCTCTAGGCATCCATTTTCAGTGACTGGGACTTCTTCCCTGCATCCTTAAGATCTTAGGTCTTGAGGCCAGACTTCCTAGCGCATACATCTTCTCAGGTTCAGAGTCGTTTTTTGTGGCGTGCCGTGTTTGTGGTTTTGCGTGGGGGTTTTTTGTTTGTTTTTTTGTTTGTTTTTTTTTTTTAACGGCAGGTTGTAGTGTTACTCTGCACGGTATTTCTAAGTCAAAAGAAGACCTTGTTGTGGGGCGGGCAGTGTGTGTCACATGGGGTTCCCCCTAAAAGTGGAGGGAGAGCATCTAGGAAGAAGATGCAGAGCTGGTGGTCGGGGAGAGGCTCAGGGGAGGGGGTGATGTGCCGTGGGGCTTTGGCAATGGCCCCTGTTTCCAGTGGGCTCCAGCTGGGGCTGAGGCAGCCCAGGTGGGACCCATGAGGTGAGTATGGGCTGGGCCAAGGGCTTAAAAAGAAAGGCTGCCCTGGGGGTGGGCCTGCTTTGCCAAGGGCCTCTAGCTTCCAAGGGGGCTGCCTGGGCACAGCTGCCTGCCAGCGCTGGCTGAGGAGTCAAACGAAGGGGGTTCCGACAGGCAGGTGCCTCCAGCCAGGAACGGACGGTCCCCGCAGCGAGGAAGGATCCCTCCCAGCCATCCCTGACGGAGGGCACCACCAGCACAGAGCGCCGGGAGCTCGCTGCCTTCGTCGGCTGCGTGTGTGAGCCTCATGCGACAAGAGCGTCGAGGCATCCCCTTGCCCGCTCCTAGGTGGGCAAGGGTCGTCAGGTCGCCTGCACCACGGAGGACGAAGGGGCAGAGAGAGAAGCCTGTGAGCAGCGAAGGTCTCCCACACGTGCCAGGAGCTGCGGTGAGTCGTGTGCCCTCTTGTGCATGTCCAGGCCTTTCCCTGCCATGCCTCTTCTGATCTCTGCCTGCCGCCTTGCTTGTCCCGGCTTCTGGCTCCCCAAAAGCTTTTTGCTCTTCTGCTTAATGCCAGCATGTTCTTTCTCCCCTTCTCCGTTTCCTTTCTGTGCCTCTGCCTTCCCAGCTCCCCATGCTCTATTATTTTATTCTTCCCCCACTGCCTTCTTCGCTGTTGCTTGTGAAAATTGCATTTGTAGGTCTCCCCCTACACAGCAACCTGTCTCTATTTCTAGTGACTCCCTCTGCTCCACCCCGCATCCCTCTTCCAGTGTCCTTTCTCTGTGGCTGTCGGTCCGACTCCATCTCCTGCTATTTAAATGGCTGCCTGCCTGTATGGCCAGTACCCCGTTGCTTTCCAAATCTTCTTTCTGTGTCTCCATTTACCCAGATCCCTGTCTGTGTTTTTTTAATGCTTTTTGCCTGTCCTCTACTTAGTTACTTTTCCAATTTTGTTTCATTGTCTGTCTTTATTCAGTTTGTTGACCCTTTTTTTTTTTTGCTCCCTGTTTTCTTAATCTGTTTGTTTTTTAAATTTTCTTTCTCTCAACTTTTATCCAGTTTGCCATCCTCGCCTTGTTATTTTTCTTGTCTTTCTCTTACCCCCTCGCTTTAAAAATTCTGTGTCTACTTTTATGAAGCTGCCAGTACCAATTTTGGTTTCTTCTGTATTGGTCTGGTACTCTGTTCCGTTTACACTTTTTTATTTATTTTGCTCTTGCTATGTTTTTAATTTTTTTCCTTTCTTTGTCATCAGTCTTGCTTTTAAAAGGTTTTTTTTGTCCATTTTTATCTGGTGCACTGGGTATATTTTTAAATGTTTTCTTATTTCTTTAATGCAGAGGCTTTTTAAAATTTTCTTTCTACATCTCCGTTGCAGTTTGCCGTCCGTGTTTCCTAATTATTTTGTTTTGTTTCCCCAATCCCCATCACTTCTTAAGTTTTGGGGTTTTTTGGTCTTGTTTGTTGTCTTTATGGCTTATCTTTTCATTGAATCATTTCCTGTCTTTCCTTCCTGCTGTTGCATTTAAAATTGTCTTTCTACATCTGTCTTTGTTCGCCGTCCCTATTTTCTAATATTTCTCTTTATTTACTCTACCGGCTACCGCTCTTTCAGTGTTCTTGCTATGTATACTTTTGTTCTCTTTGCTGTCATTTTAAAATTATTTGTTGTCTTTCCTTAACGCTGTTGCTTTTTAATTTTTGTTTCTACGTCTCCGATTTAGTTTGCCATTGTTATTCTGTAATTCGTTTCCTTGCTCCTTTAATCACGGACGCTTTTAAGATTTTCCGTTTACACTTACCTCCTTTGCTGTCTTTCTTTTTAATTGTTTCTTGTCTTTCCTTCGTGCCCTCTGTTTTTTGATTTTCTTTCTAAGTGTTTTGAGTTCGCCATTTCTATTCTTTAATTTTTTTTTCTTATTTTCTTAATTCCTGTGACTTATAAAATTTTACGTCTGAGCTCTTTCTCTCAGAAACCCGTCCTCAGCTGTGTTTGTGCCTCGGAGCCCTGTTATCACCCTCTGTGCCATCTAGGATGCTTCCATTTGGTCCCCGGCCTCCTGAGGACATCTGCACTCTGTTCCACCGCCCCCCTCCACTTTCCTCCTCATGTCCCTGTACCTTCTTCTGTCCCTGTGGCCCATTCAGGACCCTTCTCATCACGTCACAACAGCTATAGATGCCTCCGAGGTTACCCTTAGCACATATTCAGCTTTGTCGCGGACTTCACACACCCCTCTCCTTCCCTCGGAAGACTTCCCAAGTCCGTATACGTGACACAGTGTCACACCCCGAAGTTTTGCTTAGACCTGCGGAGCCTTGGGCTGCAAGATGTAACCTAGCAGCATAGCAGTCTTTGGCTGAGCCCCTCCTTAGTCCAAGAAGGGTGGATAGTAGTTGCGTTTGAATTTGATATATTGGAACTTAACTAGCACAACGAAATTGTATAAGTAATATTGATGAAGAGCGTATGCTTAACGTTACAAATTTGAGTGACCGTTACGATCAAAGGAAAGGGAACTCTAATTCTTGGAAATGAAGAAAGGGACCTTTCTCTCCTGCGTCAGCAGAAGGCTGAGATACAGCTGTGAGATGGGACAGAGAGATCAGAAAACCGAGTGAGAAGGTCAAAGCACTTGCATCAAAACTCCAGTCATCGAAGAGGACATGTAAGGGCTGAACAATTCAATCGGAGAAGAGACACGCGCTTGTTACATGAACACGGGCAGGAATAGCTTATGTCATAGATGGTGAGGCTTCATAAAGCACAGGAAAAGCATCGAGGGGTCCCTCAGCTCGAGCCGTATTAAAGCAAGTCTGTGACAGAATTTGTTGCCGAACCGTTCTTTACAGTCGGAGGCTAAGACTGGATCCAGCCGCACCTAGACTCCTCCCTGAGAAGGAGTTTAGGAAGCAAGGGCTTCCGGTCTGAATGTCACTGCTCGGCAGGAGGACTTCTCGGCTGTTCTTCAACACCCAACGCTGTTCTTCTGTCCTCTCCTCCTTATAGCCGTGCAGCTATTAGTTCCCTGGCCTCCGAGGCAACGTTTACTCAGTCTGGATCCCCTCCAGATTTAATCATCACGTTCCCTGTCGCTTTTCTGTCTCTCCGGCTCCGTCGGGACTTTTCTTCTCCCGGTCACGATGCCCCTCGGGAGTTTCCCGGCGACCGGCATGCATCTCGTAGCATTTTAGGTGGGTCCGTCTTTGAGATGTAGTGCGCTCATTTGTTTCTCTGTGCTACCTAGGATTCCCGTATTTCGTCTCCAGCCACCCGGGAACATGCGTCCTCCCCTCAGACGATCATCCGAGTTCCTCCTAGTCCTCCGCCCAGCCGCCTTTTGTCTATCAGCACCCCTCGATGCCCCTTTTTTCACCCTCACCAAGCCTCCCGAGACCTTTCTGGAACTCCACAGCTCCTCATAGCATTTTATCTCCCTTTCTGTCTCTCTTGTTCCATCAGAGCCTCCCGTGCTTCTTTGCTACGTGGCGCCCCTTCATCTTTCTCTCTACCATCGAGGGCGTCTCCATGGAGTTCCGCTCTCACTCCTTCGTCTGTAGTTTGTCCGTACCTCTTCCTGAGGCTCCTAAAGCCTTGCTGCGTGTCCGAGCCTTTTTTTCCTACCCTACCCCCTCAGAACGCCTGCGCTTTTTAAAGCCTTGTCTTCCGAGTCCTTTCTTATACTCCACAGCACTTCAGCTCCCTTTCGATTTTGTTCTTTTTGTGCTCTCCGGAGCAGTACTGCCATGTACGCTGTTACACTGTCTTGCATTGCATTGTCCTGTCATTGTCGGGTTTGTGACTTTAGACTTTGTGTTTAAACCTTTCACAGTCCACTGCAATGCGACAATTGGCTGTTGTGTATTGAACTGTCTATTCGTTAAACAATTCCCAATCCCGTGCAGTCCTAGAACTGTTTGCTGTTTATTTGAGCGGGTATTGGCTTGTGCTGACCCGTATAGTGCTATGTCTGGTGTTGGATTACCCCGTCATTGTTTGGATTGTCATTTCAGCCATTGTGTTACAAAATTCTCAAGACCGTGCAGTTCTGGAAACGTTTTCTTTGTATTTCACCGTGTATCAGATTGTAGTGCCCGGTATAGTGTTAGGTCTTGCGTTGTATTGCTCTGGACCCGTCTTGATTGGTATCTGATATTTTCTCTCATTGTAGTGCACTGTCTCGTCAGTTTTGTAATGGGTTGTTCTCTGACTGCATATTGCATTCTACCGCCCCCTATAATGTTGTCTTGGATTCTGTTGCTCAGTCACTTTATCGAGTGCCATCTGCGACCGGGATTGCAGCGCACTCGTCTGTGGGTTTTCCATCGGCGGTTCATTAATTGACTACCTCTTGCCTCGTCCTGCCCCGTGTTGTGTTTTGTCTTGCATTGTATTTCCCTGTAATCGCCCTGACGACCGTCTGATCTGTTCCGTTACGTGCCGCTCGGTCTTGCGGGGTTTTTAAACGTTTGTTCTTTATTTGGCTTCGTATTGCCTTGTAGTGCCCTGTATGGTGTTGTGTCTTGCGTTGCATTGCCCCGTCGTTCTCTTCACTGTCATTGTAGACACTCTGGGATAGTAGCCACCTGTATCGTGGGGGTTTTACCGGGTGCTCTTTCTTTGACCACCGTGTATTGCCGTGCTACCGCCTTTGTGTTGGGTCTCGAATTATGTTGCCACGTCATTGCTTTGACTGCCATCTGATGCGTCTGAGCATTAGACCGTCCTCTGTTGTCTTACGTTGTGCGTTGTATTGCTCTGTCGGTATCTTGCCTGCTGTCTGACCTCTGTTGGCGTTGGAAGGCACAGTATTGTGGGTCCCTTTGTGGGTTATTTATTTGACTGACTATTGCACTGTACTGCGCTGTGTAATGTTACGTCTCGGACTCTGTTGTCCTGTAACTGTCTCGACCGCCACCTGACGCCCTGTGGGATGGTACTGCCCTGTGTGTTGGGGTTTTGCCAGGTTGTTCTTTCTTTCATTCTGTTTTGCATTGTACTGCCCTGTGCTGTGTTACGTTTGGCATTGTATTGCCATGTAATTGTCCTGAGTGCCACGTGATATATTGTGGCAGGGTGCTGCAGTGTGTTGTGTTTATTTTTTAAGGGGTGGTTGTTGATGTGAGTGTGTTTTGCCTTGTAGTGCCCTGTATCGTGTTTTGTCTTGCGTTGTAGTGCCCTGTCATTGTCTAGACGGTCATTTTATAGACGTTCTGTACTAAGACTGCACTGTAGTGTGACTTCTTTAATAGGTTGTTGTTTCTTTGACCGTGCAGTGTCTTGTAGTGCCCCGTATCGTGTTACACCTTGCGATGTGTTGCTCTGTCGTTGTCTCGACTGCCATCTGAGAGAGTGTCTGGCATTGTATGGCACTGTACTGTGAATTCTTTCCTTGGCTGTTCTTTATTTGATGGTGTATGGCGTTGTACTGCCCTGTGTCACTTTGTCTTGCCTTGTATTGCCCTGACGTTGTCTTGCTTGATATTTGAGCTTGTCTGGGATTGGACTGCACTGTATTGTGAGTTTCTGAATGAGTTCTTGGGTTGTGTGTTCCATCGTAGCGTCCTGTATTGTTAGGCATTGCATTGCATTGCCCCATCGTTGTTTTGACGATCACTTGAAACATTCTGTCGGAGGACTGCGCTGTATCGTGGGTGTGTTGATGGGTTGTTCTTAATTTGGCTGCGTATTGCCTCGTGCTGCCCCGTGTTGTGTTATGTCTTGCATTGTATTGGTCTGTCATTGTTTCGACTGTTGTTTTAGGCTGTCTGGGATTGTACTGCTCTGTGTTTGTGAATTCTTGAATTGGTTGTTCTTTGTTTGACCGGTGTGGTGCCCTCCTCCCCACAGTTTCCCACCCCCTCACCCCCCCAACCCCCTTTTCTCTCCTCCCCGCAGGCAACAGAGTCAACACACCGTCTGGACTGGGGACTGAGTTATTTTTTTCCCAGGCTGATCTGACTACAAGTCAATAAGCTTCCTCTACAAATAGTGGACAGGACAAGAGCCCTTGGAGCCTTCCTGCCCGGCAGCGGCCTGTTCGCCACCTGCTGCGCTTGAGCGGGGACGCTCACGTAAGTTTCCGCTCCTCGAGGTTGAGAGACGCCTTGCCGCAGCAGAATCTGGGTAAGTGACTAATAGCATGCAGAGCTTTGCAATCTTAGCTGCGTGATAGAATGGGTTGATGGCGCAGATACGATCCTTTAGAGGGAAAGGGTTGCCCAAGGCCGGGGCAAGGATGGGATCCAGCCGCACCTAGACTCCTCTCGGAGAAGGAGTTTAGAAAGCAAGGGGGTCCTTTCCGAGCTTCGTGACTCAAGGGGAGGGTCTCCCTGACAGCTCGTCTGACCCTGGCCCCTAGGCAGTAAATAACCCGGGGTACGTGGCCGTGCAATCTGCTGAAGCGCTGTCACGTGCACTGCTACCTTTGTTGAATCCCTGCGTGTGTGTTTCTAAATGTTTCCTTCTCTCTTAGGAGTGAAGTGAATCGCTCTGCCCGCCACAACTGCATATTGCCTTGTCCGGCCCCGTGTGGTGTCACGTCTTGCGTTGTATGGCTCTGTTGTTGTCTTGACTGTCACCTGATCTTTTCTGCCGTTGTATGCCACCGTCTTGTCACTTCCTTCATCAGCTGTTTTTTATTTGACGGTGTATTGCATTGTACTGCCATGTATGCTGTTACGCTTTCTCGCATTGTATTGTCCTGTCATTGCCGGCTTTTTGACTTTAGACTTTGTGTTTAAAACTTTCACAGTCCACTGCAGTCTGACCATTGGCTGTTGTTTATTGAACTGTGTGTCTGTTAAACAATTCCCAATCCCGTGCAGTCCTAGAATTGTTTGCTGTTTATTTGAGCGGGTATTGGCTTGTGCTGACCCGTATAGTGCTATGTCTGGTGTTGGATTACCCCGTCATTGTTTGGATTGTCATTTCAGCCATTGTGTTAACAAATTCTCAAGACTGTGCAGTTCTGGAAACGTTTTCTTTTTATTTCACCGTGTATCGAATTGTAGTGCCCGGTATAGTGTTAGGTCTTGCGTTGTATTGCTCTGGACCCGTCTTGATTGATACCTGATATGGTCTCTCATTGTAGCGCGCTGTCTCGTCAGTTTTCTAATGGGTTGTTCTCTGTTTGATGCAGATTGCATTCTACTGTCCCCTATAATGGTATGTCTTGGATTCTGTTGCTCAGTCACTTTATCGAGTGCCATCTGCGACCGGGATTGCAGCGCACTCGTCTGTGGGTTTTCCATCGGCGGTTCATTAATTGACTACCTCTTGCCTCGTCCTGCCCCGTGTTGTGTTTTGTCTTGCATTGTATTTCCCTGTAATCGCCCTGACGACCGTCTGATCCGTTCCGGTATGTGCCGGTCGGTCTTGCGGTTTTTTTAAACGTTTGTTCTTTATTTGGCTTCGTATTGCCTTGTAGTGCCCTGTATGGTGTTCTGTCTTGCGTTGTCTTGCCCTGCCGTTCTCTTCACTGTCATTGTGGACGCTCTGGGATAGTAGCCATCTGTATCGTGGGGGTTTTACCGGGTGCTCTTTCTTTGACCACCGTGTATTGCCGTGTTACCCCCTTTGTGTTGGGTCTCGAATTGTTTTGCCCCGTCATTGCTTTGACTGCCATCTGATGTGTCTTAGCATTAGACCGTCCTCTATTGTCCTTTCCGAGCCTCCTGACTCAAGGGGAGGGTCTCCCTGACAGCTCGTCTGACCCTTGGCCCTAGGCAGTAAATAACCCGGGGTACGTGGCCGTGGAGTCTGGTGAGGTGCCATCCTGTGTGCTCCTGCTACCTTTGTTGAATCACTTTGTTTGTGTTTCTCAAAGGCGCTCTGTTCTCTAGGCATCCATTTTCAGTGACTGGGACTTCTTCCCTGCATCCTTAAGATCTTAGGTCTTGAGGCCAGACTTCCTAGCGCATACATCTTCTCAGGGTCAGAGTCGTTTTTTGTGGCGTGCCGTGTTTGTGGTTTTGCGTGGGGGTTTTTTGTTTGTTTTTTTTGTTTGTTTTTTTTTTTTAACGGCAGGTTGTAGTGTTACTCTGCACGGTATTTCTAAGTCAAAAGAAGACCTTGTTGTGGGGCGGGCAGTGTGTGTCACATGGGGTTCCCCCTAAAAGTGGAGGGAGAGCATCTAGGAAGAAGATGCAGAGCTGGTGGTCGGGGAGAGGCTCAGGGGAGGGGGTGATGTGCCGTGGGGCTTTGGCAATGGCCCCTGTTTCCAGTGGGCTCCAGCTGGGGCTGAGGCAGCCCAGGTGGGACCCATGAGGTGAGCATGGGCTGGGCCAAGGGCTTAAAAAGAAAGGCTGCCCTGGGGGTGGGCCTGCTTTGCCAAGGGCCTCTAGCTTCCAAGGGGGCTGCCTGGGCACAGCTGCCTGCCAGCGCTGGCTGAGGAGTCAAACGAAGGGGGTTCCGACAGGCAGGTGCCTCCAGCCAGGAACGGACGGTCCCCGCAGCGAGGAAGGATCCCTCCCAGCCATCCCTGACGGAGGGCACCACCAGCACAGAGCGCCGGGAGCTCGCTGCCTTCGTCGGCTGCATGTGTGAGCCTCATGGGACAAGAGCGTCGAGGCATCCCCTGCCCGCTCCTAGGTGGGCAAGGGTCGTCAGGTCGCCTGCACCACGGAGGACGAAGGGGCAGAGAGAGAAGCCTGTGAGCAGCGAAGGTCTCCCACACGTGCCAGGAGCTGCGGTGAGTCGTGTGCCCTCTTGTGCATGTCCAGGCCTTTCCCTGCCATGCCTCTTCTGATCTCTGCCTGCCGCCTTGCTTGTCCCGGCTTCTGGCTCCCCAAAAGCTTTTTGCTCTTCTGCTTAATGCCAGCATGTTCTTTCTCCCCTTCTCCGTTTCCTTTCTGTGCCTCTGCCTTCCCAGCTCCCCATGCTCTATTATTTTATTCTTCCCCCACTGCCTTCTTCGCTGTTGCTTGTGAAAATTGCATTTGTAGGTCTCCCCCTACACAGCAACCTGTCTCTATTTCTAGTGACTCCCTCTGCTCCACCCCGCATCCCTCTTCCAGTGTCCTTTCTCTGTGGCTGTCGGTCCGACTCCATCTCCTGCTATTTAAATGGCTGCCTGCCTGTATGGCCAGTACCCCGTTGCTTTCCAAATCTTCTTTCTGTGTCTCCATTTACCCAGATCCCTGTCTGTGTTTTTTAATGCTTCTTGCCTGTCCTCTACTTAGTTACTTTTCCAATTTTGTTTCATTGTCTGTCTTTATTCAGTTTGTTGACCCTTTTTTTTTTTGCTCCCTGTTTTCTTAATCTGTTTGTTTTTTAAATTTTCTTTCTCTCAACTTTTATCCAGTTTGCCATCCTCGCCTTGTTATTTTTCTTGTCTTTCTCTTACCCCCTCGCTTTAAAAATTCTGTGTCTACTTTTATGAAGCTGCCAGTACCAATTTTGGTTTCTTCTGTATTGGTCTGGTACTCTGTTCCGTTTACACTTTTTTATTTATTTTGCTCTTGCTATGTTTTTAATTTTTTTCCTTTCTTTCTGTCATCAGTCTTGCTTTTAAAAGGTTTTTTTTGTCCATTTTTATCTGGTGCACTGGGTATATTTTTAAATGTTTTCTTATTTCTTTAATGCAGAGGCTTTTTAAAATTTTCTTTCTACATCTCCGTTGCAGTTTGCCGTCCGTGTTTCCTAATTATTTTGTTTTGTTTCCCCAATCCCCATCACTTCTTAAGTTTTGGGGTTTTTTGGTCTTGTTTGTTGTCTTTATGGCTTATCTTTTCATTGAATCATTTCCTGTCTTTCCTTCCTGCTGTTGCATTTAAAATTGTCTTTCTACATCTGTCTTTGTTCGCCGTCCCTATTTTCTAATATTTCTCTTTATTTACTCTACCGGCTACCGCTCTTTCAGTGTTCTTGCTATGTATACTTTTGTTCTCTTTGCTGTCATTTTAAAATTATTTGTTGTCTTTCCTTAACGCTGTTGCTTTTTAATTTTTGTTTCTACGTCTCCGATTTAGTTTGCCATTGTTATTCTGTAATTCGTTTCCTTGCTCCTTTAATCACGGACGCTTTTAAGATTTTCCGTTTACACTTACCTCCTTTGCTGTCTTTCTTTTTAATTGTTTCTTGTCTTTCCTTCGTGCCCTCTGTTTTTTGATTTTCTTTCTAAGTGTTTTGAGTTCGCCATTTCTATTCTTTAATTTTTTTTTCTTATTTTCTTAATTCCTGTGACTTATAAAATTTTACGTCTGAGCTCTTTCTCTCAGAAACCCGTCCTCAGCTGTGTTTGTGCCTCGGAGCCCTGTTATCACCCTCTGTGCCATCTAGGATGCTTCCATTTGGTCCCCGGCCTCCTGAGGACATCTGCACTCTGTTCCACCGCCCCCCTCCACTTTCCTCCTCATGTCCCTGTACCTTCTTCTGTCCCTGTGGCCCATTCAGGACCCTTCTCATCACATCACAACAGCTATAGATGCCTCCGAGGTTACCCTTAGCACATATTCAGCTTTGTCGCGGACTTCGCACACCCCTCTCCTTCCCTCGGAAGACTTCCCAAGTCCGTATACGTGACACGGTGTCACACCCCGAAGTTTTGCTTAGACCTGCGGAGCCTTGGGCTGCAAGATGTAACCTAGCAGCATAGCAGACTTTGGCTGAGCCCCTCCTTAGTCCAAGAAGGGTGGATAGTAGTTGCGTTTGAATTTGATATATTGGAACTTAACTAGCACAACGAAATTGTATAAGTAATATTGATGAAGAGCGTATGCTTAACGTTACAAATTTGAGTGACCGTTACGATCAAAGGAAAGGGAACTCTAACTCTTGGAAATGAAGAAAGGGACCTTTCTCTCCTGCGTCAGCAGAAGGCTGAGATACAGCTGTGAGATGGGACAGAGAGATCAGAAAACCGAGTGAGAAGGTCAAAGCACTTGCATCAAAACTCCAGTCATCGAAGAGGACATGTAAGGGCTGAACAATTCAATCGGAGAAGAGACACGCGCTTGTTACATGAACACGGGCAGGAATAGCTTATGTCATAGATGGTGAGGCTTCATAAAGCACAGGAAAAGCATCGAGGGGTCCCTCAGCTCGAGCCGTATTAAAGCAAGTCTGTGACAGAATTTGTTGCCGAACCGTTCTTTACAGTCGGAGGCTAAGACTGGATCCAGCCGCACCTAGACTCCTCCCTGAGAAGGAGTTTAGGAAGCAAGGGCTTCCGGTCTGAATGTCACTGCTCGGCAGGAGGACTTCTCGGCTGTTCTTCAACACCCAACGCTGTTCTTCTGTCCTCTCCTCCTTATAGCCGTGCAGCTATTAGTTCCCTGGCCTCCGAGGCAACGTTTACCCAGTCTGGATCCCCTCCAGATTTAATCATCACGTTCCCTGTCGCTTTTCTGTCTCTCCGGCTCCGTCGGGACTTTTCTTCTCCCGGTCACGATGCCCCTCGGGAGTTTCCCGGCGACCGGCATGCATCTCGTAGCATTTTAGGTGGGTCCGTCTTTGAGATGTAGTGCGCTCATTTGTTTCTCTGTGCTACCTAGGATTCCCGTATTTCGTCTCCAGCCACCCGGGAACATGCGTCCTCCCCTCAGACGATCATCCGAGTTCCTCCTAGTCCTCCGCCCAGCCGCCTTTTGTCTATCAGCACCCCTCGATGCCCCTTTTTTCACCCTCACCAAGCCTCCCGAGACCTTTCTGGAACTCCACAGCTCCTCATAGCATTTTATCTCCCTTTCTGTCTCTCTTGTTCCATCAGAGCCTCCCGTGCTTCTTTGCTACGTGGCGCCCCTTCATCTTTCTCTCTACCATCGAGGGCGTCTCCATGGAGTTCCGCTCTCACTCCTTCGTCTGTAGTTTGTCCGTACCTCTTCCTGAGGCTCCTAAAGCCTTGCTGCGTGTCCGAGCCTTTTTTTCCTACCCTACCCCCTCAGAACGCCTGCGCTTTTTAAAGCCTTGTCTTCCGAGTCCTTTCTTATACTCCACAGCACTTCAGCTCCCTTTCGATTTTGTTCTTTTTGTGCTCTCCGGAGCAGTACTGCCATGTACGCTGTTACACTGTCTTGCATTGCATTGTCCTGTCATTGTCGGGTTTGTGACTTTAGACTTTGTG
This sequence comes from Rissa tridactyla, assembly GCF_028500815.1. NCBI lineage: Eukaryota > Metazoa > Chordata > Aves > Charadriiformes > Laridae > Rissa > Rissa tridactyla. The sequence continues at coordinate 65,061 of NC_071468.1, read as the reverse complement.
TTTAAACCTTTCACAGTCCACTGCAATGCGACAATTGGCTGTTGTGTATTGAACTGTCTATTCGTTAAACAATTCCCAATCCCGTGCAGTCCTAGAACTGTTTGCTGTTTATTTGAGCGGGTATTGGCTTGTGCTGACCCGTATAGTGCTATGTCTGGTGTTGGATTACCCCGTCATTGTTTGGATTGTCATTTCAGCCATTGTGTTACAAAATTCTCAAGACCGTGCAGTTCTGGAAACGTTTTCTTTGTATTTCACCGTGTATCAGATTGTAGTGCCCGGTATACTGTTACGTCTTGCGTTGTATTGCTCTGGACCCGTCTTGATTGATATCTGATATTTTCTCTCATTGTAGTGCACTGTCTCGTCAGTTTTGTAATGGGTTGTTCTCTGACTGCATATTGCATTCTACCGCCCCCTATAATGTTGTCTTGGATTCTGTTGCTCAGTCACTTTATCGAGTGCCATCTGCGACCGGGATTGCAGCGCACTCGTCTGTGGGTTTTCAATTGGCGGTTCATTATTTGACTACCTCTTGTCTCGTCCTGCCCCGTGTTGTGTTTTGTCTTGCATTGTATTGGTATTGCCCTGTAATCGCCCTGACGACCGTCTGATCCGTACCGTTACGTGCCACTTGGTCTTGCGGTTTTCTTAAACGTTTGTTCTTTATTTGGCTGCGTATTGCCTTGTAGTGCCCTGTATGGTGTTGTGTCTTGCGTTGCATTGCCCCATCGTTCTCTTCACTGTCATTGTGGACGCTCTGGGATAGTAGCCATCTGTATCGTGGGGGTTTTACCGGGTGCTCTTTCTTTGACCACCGTGTATTGCTGTGCTACCGCCTTTGTGTTGGGTCTCGAATTGTATTGCCGCGTCATTGTTTTGACTGCCATCTGATGCGTCTGAGCATTAGACCGTCCTCTGTTGTCTTACGTTGTGCGTTGTATTGCTCTGTCGGTATCTTGCCTGCTGTCTGACCTCTGTTGGCGTTGGAAGGCACAGTATTGTGGGTCCCTTTGTGGGTTATTTATTTGACTGACTATATCACTGTACTGCGCTGTGTAAAGTTACGTCTCGGACTCTGTTGTCCTGTAACTGTCTCGACCGCCACCTGACGCCCTGTGGGATGGTACTGCCCTGTGTGTTGGGGTTTTGCCAGGTTGTTCTTTCTTTCATTCTGTTTTGCATTGTACTGCCCTGTGCTGTGTTACGTTTGGCATTGTATTGCCATGTAATTGTCCTGAGTGCCACGTGATATATTGTGGCAGGGTGCTGCAGTGTGTTGTGGGGTTTTTTTTAAGGGGTGGTTGTTGATGTGAGTGTGTTTTGCCTTGTAGTGCCCTGTATCGTGTTTTGTCTTGCGTTGTAGTGCCCTGTCATTGTCTAGACGGTCATTTTATAGACGTTCTGTCCTAGGACTGCACTGTAGTGTGACTTCTTTAATAGGTTGTTGTTTCTTTGACCGTGCAGTGTCTTGTAGTGCCCCGTATCGTGTTACGCCTTGCGTTGTGTTGCTCTGTCGTTGTCTCGACTGCCATCTGAGAGAGAGTCTGGCATTGTATGGCACTGTACTGTGAATTCTTTCCTTGGCTGTTCTTTATTTGATGGTGTACGGCGTTGTACTGCCCTGTGTCACTTTGTCTTGCCTTGTATTGCCCTGACGTTGTCTTGCTTGTTATTTGAGCTTGTCTGGGATTGGACTGCACTGTATTGTGAGTTTCTGAATGAGTTCTTGGGTTGTGTGTTCCATCGTAGCGTCCTGGATTGTTAGGCATTGCATTGCATTGCCCCATCGTTGTTTTGACGATCACTTGAAACATTCTGTCGGAGGACTGCGCTGTATCGTGGGTGTGTTGATGGGTTGTTCTTAATTTGGCTGCGTATTGCCTCGTGCTGCCCCGTGTTGTGTTATGTCTTGCATTGTATTGGTCTGTCATTGTTTCGACTGTTGTTTTAGGCTGTCTGGGATTGTACTGCTCTGTGTTGTGAATTCTTGAATTGGTTGTTCTTTGTTTGACCGGTGTGGTGGTGCGGTGCCCTCCTCCCCACAGTTTCCCACCCCCTCACCCCCCCAACCCCCTTTTCTCTCCTCCCCGCAGGCAACAGAGTCAACACACCGTCTGGAGTGAGGACTGAACTATTTTTTTCCCAGGCTGATCTGACTACAAGTCAATAAGCTTCCTCTACAAATAGTGGACAGGACAAGAGCCCTTGGAGCCTTCCTGCCCGGCAGCGGCCTGTTCGCCACCTGCTGCGCTTGAGCGGGGACGCTCACGTAAGTTTCCGCTCCTCGAGGTTGAGAGACGCCTTGCCGCAGCAGAATCTGGGTAAGTGACTAATAGCATGCAGAGCTTTGCAATCTTAGCTGCGTGATAGAACGGGTTGATGGCGCAGATACGATCCTTTAGAGGGAAAGGGTTGCCCAAGGCCGGGGCAAGGATGGGATCCAGCCGCACCTAGACTCCTCTCGGAGAAGGAGTTTAGAAAGCAAGGGGGTCCTTTCCGAGCTTCGTGACTCAAGGGGAGGGTCTCCCTGACAGCTCGTCTGACCCTGGCCCCTAGGCAGTAAATAACCCGGGGTACGTGGCCGTGCAATCTGCTGAAGCGCTGTCACGTGCACTGCTACCTTTGTTGAATCCCTGCGTGTGTGTTTCTAAATGTTTCCTTCTCTCTTAGGAGTGAAGTGAATCGCTCTGCCCGCCACAACTGCATATTGCCTTGTCCGGCCCCGTGTGGTGTCACGTCTTGGTTGTATGGCTCTGTTGTTGTCTTGACTGTCACCTGATCTTTTCTGCTGTTGTATGCCACTGTCTTGTCACTTCCTTCATCAGCTGTTTTTTATTTGACGGTGTATTGCATTGTACTGCCATGTACGCTGTTACGCTGTCTCGCATTGTATTGTCCTGTCATTGCCGGGTTTGTGACTTTAGACTTTGTGTTTAAAACTTTCACAGTCCACTGCAGTCCAAAAATTGGCTGTTGTTTATTGAACTGTGTATTCGTTAAACAATTCCCAATCCCGTGCAGTCCTAGAATTGTTTGCTGTTTATTTGAGCGGGTATTGGCTTGTGCTGACCCGTATAGTGCTATGTCTGGTGTTGGATTACCCCGTCATTGTTTGGATTGTCATTTCAGCCATTGTGTTAAAAAATTCTCAAGACTGTGCAGTTCTGGACTCGTTTTCTTTTTATTTCACCGTTTATTGGATTGTAGTGCCCGGTATAGTGTTAGGTCTTGCGTTGTATTGCTCTGGACCCGTCTTGATGGATATCTGATATGTCCTCTCAATGCAGTGCACTGTCTCGTCAGTTTTGTATGCAGTTCTAGAATCGTTTTCTTTTTATTTCACCGTGTATCGAATTGTAGTGCCCGGTATAGTGTTAGGTCTTGCGTTGTATTGCTCTGGACCCGTCTTGATTGATATCTGATATGGTCTCTCATTGTAGCGCGCTGTCTCGTCAGTTTTCTAATGGGTTGTTCTCTGTTTGACTGCAGATTGCATTCTACTGTCCCCTATAATGGTATGTCTTGGATTCTGTTGCTCAGTCATTTTATCGAGTGCCATCTGCGACCGGGATTGCAGCGCACTCGTCTGTGGGTTTTCCATCGGCGGTTCATTAATTGACTACCTCTTGCCTCGTCCTGCCCCGTGTTGTGTTTTGTCTTGCATTGTATTTCCCTGTAATCGCCCTGACGACCGTCTGATCCGTTCCGGTATGTGCCGGTCGGTCTTGCGGTTTTTTTAAACGTTTGTTCTTTATTTGGCTTCGTATTGCCTTGTAGTGCCCTGTATGGTGTTCTGTCTTGCGTTGTCTTGCCCTGTCGTTCTCTTCACTGTCATTGTGGACGCTCTGGGATAGTAGCCATCTGTATCGTGGGGGTTTTACCGGGTGCTCTTTCTTTGACCACCGTGTATTGCCGTGTTACCCCCTTTGTGTTGGGTCTCGAATTGTTTTGCCCCGTCATTGCTTTGACTGCCATCTGATGTGTCTTAGCATTAGACCGTCCTCTATTGTCCTTTCCGAGCCTCCTGACTCAAGGGGAGGGTCTCCCTGACAGCTCGTCTGACCCTTGGCCCTAGGCAGTAAATAACCCGGGGTACGTGGCCGTGGAGTCTGGTGAGGTGCCATCCTGTGCGCTCCTGCTACCTTTGTTGAATCACTTTGTTTGTGTTTCTCAAAGGCGCTCTGTTCTCTAGGCATCCATTTTCAGTGACTGGGACTTCTTCCCTGCATCCTTAAGATCTTAGGTCTTGAGGCCAGACTTCCTAGCGCATACATCTTCTCAGGTTCAGAGTCGTTTTTTGTGGCGTGCCGTGTTTGTGGTTTTGCGTGGGGGTTTTTTGTTTGTTTTTTTTGTTTGTTTTTTTTTTTTAACGGCAGGTTGTAGTGTTACTCTGCACGGTATTTCTAAGTCAAAAGAAGACCTTGTTGTGGGGCGGGCAGTGTGTGTCACATGGGGTTCCCCCTAAAAGTGGAGGGAGAGCATCTAGGAAGAAGATGCAGAGCTGGTGGTCGGGGAGAGGCTCAGGGGAGGGGGTGATGTGCCGTGGGGCTTTGGCAATGGCCCCTGTTTCCAGTGGGCTCCAGCTGGGGCTGAGGCAGCCCAGGTGGGACCCATGAGGTGAGTATGGGCTGGGCCAAGGGCTTAAAAAGAAAGGCTGCCCTGGGGGTGGGCCTGCTTTGCCAAGGGCCTCTAGCTTCCAAGGGGGCTGCCTGGGCACAGCTGCCTGCCAGCGCTGGCTGAGGAGTCAAACGAAGGGGGTTCCGACAGGCAGGTGCCTCCAGCCAGGAACGGACGGTCCCCGCAGCGAGGAAGGATCCCTCCCAGCCATCCCTGACGGAGGGCACCACCAGCACAGAGCGCCGGGAGCTCGCTGCCTTCGTCGGCTGCGTGTGTGAGCCTCATGGGACAAGAGCGTCGAGGCATCCCCTTGCCCGCTCCTAGGTGGGCAAGGGTCGTCAGGTCGCCTGCACCACGGAGGACGAAGGGGCAGAGAGAGAAGCCTGTGAGCAGCGAAGGTCTCCCACACGTGCCAGGAGCTGCGGTGAGTCGTGTGCCCTCTTGTGCATGTCCAGGCCTTTCCCTGCCATGCCTCTTCTGATCTCTGCCTGCCGCCTTGCTTGTCCCGGCTTCTGGCTCCCCAAAAGCTTTTTGCTCTTCTGCTTAATGCCAGCATGTTCTTTCTCCCCTTCTCCGTTTCCTTTCTGTGCCTCTGCCTTCCCAGCTCCCCATGCTCTATTATTTTATTCTTCCCCCACTGCCTTCTTCGCTGTTGCTTGTGAAAATTGCATTTGTAGGTCTCCCCCTACACAGCAACCTGTCTCTATTTCTAGTGACTCCCTCTGCTCCACCCCGCATCCCTCTTCCAGTGTCCTTTCTCTGTGGCTGTCGGTCCGACTCCATCTCCTGCTATTTAAATGGCTGCCTGCCTGTATGGCCAGTACCCCGTTGCTTTCCAAATCTTCTTTCTGTGTCTCCATTTACCCAGATCCCTGTCTGTGTTTTTTAATGCTTTTTGCCTGTCCTCTACTTAGTTACTTTTCCAATTTTGTTTCATTGTCTGTCTTTATTCAGTTTGTTGACCCTTTTTTTTTTTGCTCCCTGTTTTCTTAATCTGTTTGTTTTTTAAATTTTCTTTCTCTCAACTTTTATCCAGTTTGCCATCCTCGCCTTGTTATTTTTCTTGTCTTTCTCTTACCCCCTCGCTTTAAAAATTCTGTGTCTACTTTTATGAAGCTGCCAGTACCAATTTTGGTTTCTTCTGTATTGGTCTGGTACTCTGTTCCGTTTACACTTTTTTATTTATTTTGCTCTTGCTATGTTTTTAATTTTTTTCCTTTCTTTCTGTCATCAGTCTTGCTTTTAAAAGGGTTTTTTTGTCCATTTTTATCTGGTGCACTGGGTATATTTTTAAATGTTTTCTTATTTCTTTAATGCAGAGGCTTTTTAAAATTTTCTTTCTACATCTCCGTTGCAGTTTGCCGTCCGTGTTTCCTAATTATTTTGTTTTGTTTCCCCAATCCCCATCACTTCTTAAGTTTTGGGGTTTTTTGGTCTTGTTTGTTGTCTTTATGGCTTATCTTTTCATTGAATCATTTCCTGTCTTTCCTTCCTGCTGTTGCATTTAAAATTGTCTTTCTACATCTGTCTTTGTTCGCCGTCCCTATTTTCTAATATTTCTCTTTATTTACTCTACCGGCTACCGCTCTTTCAGTGTTCTTGCTATGTATACTTTTGTTCTCTTTGCTGTCATTTTAAAATTATTTGTTGTCTTTCCTTAACGCTGTTGCTTTTTAATTTTTGTTTCTACGTCTCCGATTTAGTTTGCCATTGTTATTCTGTAATTCGTTTCCTTGCTCCTTTAATCACGGACGCTTTTAAGATTTTCCGTTTACACTTACCTCCTTTGCTGTCTTTCTTTTTAATTGTTTCTTGTCTTTCCTTCGTGCCCTCTGTTTTTTGATTTTCTTTCTAAGTGTTTTGAGTTCGCCATTTCTATTCTTTAATTTTTTTTTCTTATTTTATTAATTCCTGTGACTTATAAAATTTTACGTCTGAGCTCTTTCTCTCAGAAACCCGTCCTCAGCTGTGTTTGTGCCTCGGAGCCCTGTTATCACCCTCTGTGCCATCTAGGATGCTTCCATTTGGTCCCCGGCCTCCTGAGGACATCTGCACTCTGTTCCACCGCCCCCCTCCACTTTCCTCCTCATGTCCCTGTACCTTCTTCTGTCCCTGTGGCCCATTCAGGACCCTTCTCATCACGTCACAACAGCTATAGATGCCTCCGAGGTTACCCTTAGCACATATTCAGCTTTGTCGCGGACTTCGCACACCCCTCTCCTTCCCTCGGAAGACTTCCCAAGTCCGTATACGTGACACAGTGTCACACCCCGAAGTTTTGCTTAGACCTGCGGAGCCTTGGGCTGCAAGATGTAACCTAGCAGCATAGCAGACTTTGGCTGAGCCCCTCCTTAGTCCAAGAAGGGTGGATAGTAGTTGCGTTTGAATTTGATATATTGGAACTTAACTAGCACAACGAAATTGTATAAGTAATATTGATGAAGAGCGTATGCTTAACGTTACAAATTTGAGTGACCGTTACGATCAAAGGAAAGGGAACTCTAACTCTTGGAAATGAAGAAAGGGACCTTTCTCTCCTGCGTCAGCAGAAGGCTGAGATACAGCTGTGAGATGGGACAGAGAGATCAGAAAACCGAGTGAGAAGGTCAAAGCACTTGCATCAAAACTCCAGTCATCGAAGAGGACATGTAAGGGCTGAACAATTCAATCGGAGAAGAGACACGCGCTTGTTACATGAACACGGGCAGGAATAGCTTATGTCATAGATGGTGAGGCTTCATAAAGCACAGGAAAAGCATCGAGGGGTCCCTCAGCTCGAGCCGTATTAAAGCAAGTCTGTGACAGAATTTGTTGCCGAACCGTTCTTTACAGTCGGAGGCTAAGACTGGATCCAGCCGCACCTAGACTCCTCCCTGAGAAGGAGTTTAGGAAGCAAGGGCTTCCGGTCTGAATGTCACTGCTCGGCAGGAGGACTTCTCGGCTGTTCTTCAACACCCAACGCTGTTCTTCTGTCCTCTCCTCCTTATAGCCGTGCAGCTATTAGTTCCCTGGCCTCCGAGGCAACGTTTACTCAGCCTGGATCCCCTCCAGATTTAATCATCACGTTCCCTGTCGCTTTTCTGTCTCTCCGGCTCCGTCGGGACTTTTCTTCTCCCGGTCACGATGCCCCTCGGGAGTTTCCCGGCGACCGGCATGCATCTCGTAGCATTTTAGGTGGGTCCGTCTTTGAGATGTAGTGCGCTCATTTGTTTCTCTGTGCTACCTAGGATTCCCGTATTTCGTCTCCAGCCACCCGGGAACATGCGTCCTCCCCTCAGACGATCATCCGAGTTCCTCCTAGTCCTCCGCCCAGCCGCCTTTTGTCTATCAGCACCCCTCGATGCCCCTTTTTTCACCCTCACCAAGCCTCCCGAGACCTTTCTGGAACTCCACAGCTCCTCATAGCATTTTATCTCCCTTTCTGTCTCTCTTGTTCCATCAGAGCCTCCCGTGCTTCTTTGCTACGTGGCGCCCCTTCATCTTTCTCTCTACCATCGAGGGCGTCTCCATGGAGTTCCGCTCTCACTCCTTCGTCTGTAGTTTGTCCGTACCTCTTCCTGAGGCTCCTAAAGCCTTGCTGCGTGTCCGAGCCTTTTTTTCCTACCCTACCCCCTCAGAACGCCTGCGCTTTTTAAAGCCTTGTCTTCCGAGTCCTTTCTTATACTCCACAGCACTTCAGCTCCCTTTCGATTTTGTTCTTTTTGTGCTCTCCGGAGCAGTACTGCCATGTACGCTGTTACACTGTCTTGCATTGCATTGTCCTGTCATTGTCGGGTTTGTGACTTTAGACTTTGTGTTTAAACCTTTCACAGTCCACTGCAATGCGACAATTGGCTGTTGTGTATTGAACTGTCTATTCGTTAAACAATTCCCAATCCCGTGCAGTCCTAGAACTGTTTGCTGTTTATTTGAGCGGGTATTGGCTTGTGCTGACCCGTATAGTGCTATGTCTGGTGTTGGATTACCCCGTCATTGTTTGGATTGTCATTTCAGCCATTGTGTTACAAAATTCTCAAGACCGTGCAGTTCTGGAAACGTTTTCTTTGTATTTCACCGTGTATCAGATTGTAGTGCCCGGTATAGTGTTAGGTCTTGCGTTGTATTGCTCTGGACCCGTCTTGATTGGTATCTGATATTTTCTCTCATTGTAGTGCACTGTCTCGTCAGTTTTGTAATGGGTTGTTCTCTGACTGCATATTGCATTCTACCGCCCCCTATAATGTTGTCTTGGATTCTGTTGCTCAGTCACTTTATCGAGTGCCATCTGCGACCGGGATTGCAGCGCACTCGTCTGTGGGTTTTCCATCGGCGGTTCATTATTTGACTACCTCTTGTCTCGTCCTGCCCTGTGTTGTGTTTTGTCTTGCATTGTATTGGTATTGCCCTGTAATCGCCCTGACGACCTTCTAATCCGTTCCGTTACGTGCCGCTCGGTCTTGCGGGGTTTTTACACGTTTGTTCTTTATTTGGCTTCGTATTGCCTTGTAGTGCCCTGTATGGTGTTGTGTCTTGCCTTGCATTGCCCCGTCGTTCTCTTCACTGTCATTGTAGACACTCTGGGATAGTAGCCACCTGTATCGTGGGGGTTTTACCGGGTGCTCTTTCTTTGACCACCGTGTATTGCCGTGCTACCGCCTTTGTGTTGGGTCTCGAATTATGTTGCCACGTCATTGCTTTGACTGCCATCTGATGCGTCTGAGCATTAGACCGTCCTCTGTTGTCTTACGTTGTGCGTTGTATTGCTCTGTCGGTATCTTGCCTGCTGTCTGACCTCTGTTGGCGTTGGAAGGCACAGTATTGTGGGTCCCTTTGTGGGTTATTTATTTGACTGACTATTGCACTGTACTGCGCTGTGTAATGTTACGTCTCGGACTCTGTTGTCCTGTAACTGTCTCGACCGCCACCTGACGCCCTGTGGGATGGTACTGCCCTGTGTGTTGGGGTTTTGCCAGGTTGTTCTTTCTTTCATTCTGTTTTGCATTGTACTGCCCTGTGCTGTGTTACGTTTGGCATTGTATTGCCATGTAATTGTCCTGAGTGCCACGTGATATATTGTGGCAGGGTGCTGCAGTGTGTTGTGTTTATTTTTTAAGGGGTGGTTGTTGATGTGAGTGTGTTTTGCCTTGTAGTGCCCTGTATCGTGTTTTGTCTTGCGTTGTAGTGCCCTGTCATTGTCTAGACGGTCATTTTATAGACGTTCTGTACTAAGACTGCACTGTAGTGTGACTTCTTTAATAGGTTGTTGTTTCTTTGACCGTGCAGTGTCTTGTAGTGCCCCGTATCGTGTTACGCCTTGCGATGTGTTGCTCTGTCGTTGTCTCGACTGCCATCTGAGAGAGTGTCTGGCATTGTATGGCACTGTACTGTGAATTCTTTCCTTGGCTGTTCTTTATTTGATGGTGTATGGCGTTGTACTGCCCTGTGTCACTTTGTCTTGCCTTGTATTGCCCTGACGTTGTCTTGCTTGATATTTGAGCTTGTCTGGGGTTGGACTGCACTGTATTGTGAGTTTCTGAATGAGTTCTTGGGTTGTGTGTTCCATCGTTGCGTCCTGGATTGTTAGGCATTGCATTGCATTGCCCCATCGTTGTTTTGACGATCACTTGAAACATTCTGTCGGAGGACTGCGCTGTATCGTGGGTGTGTTGATGGGTTGTTCTTAATTTGGCTGCGTATTGCCTCGTGCTGCCCCGTGTTGTGTTATGTCTTGCATTGTATTGGTCTGTCATTGTTTCGACTGTTGTTTTAGGCTGTCTGGGATTGTACTGCTCTGTGTTGTGAATTCTTGAATTGGTTGTTCTTTGTTTGACCGGTGTGGTGGTGTGGTGCCCTCCTCCCCGCCGTTTCCCACCCCCTCACCCCCCCAACCCCCTTTTCTCTCCTCCCCGCAGGCAACAGAGTCAACACACCGTCTGGACTGGGGACTGAGTTATTTTTTTCCCAGGCTGATCTGACTACAAGTCAATTAGCTTCCTCTACAAATAGTGGACAGGACAAGAGCCCTTGGAGCCTTCCTGCCCGGCAGCGGCCTGTTCGCCACCTGCTGCGCTTGAGCGGGGACGCTCACGTAAGGTTCTGCTCCTCGAGGTTGAGAGATGCCTTGCCGCAGCAGAATCTGGGTAAGTGACTAATAGCATGCAGAGCTTTGCAATCTTAGCTGCGTGATAGAACGGGTTGATGGCGCAGATACGATCCTTTAGAGGGAAAGGGTTGCCCAAGGCCGGGGCAAGGATGGGATCCAGCCGCACCTAGACTCCTCTCGGAGAAGGAGTTTAGAAAGCAAGGGGGTCCTTTCCGAGCTTCGTGACTCAAGGGGAGGGTCTCCCTGACAGCTCGTCTGACCCTGGCCCCTAGGCAGTAAATAACCCGGGGTACGTGGCCGTGCAATCTGCTGAAGCGCTGTCACGTGCACTGCTACCTTTGTTGAATCCCTGCGTGTGTGTTTCTAAATGTTTCCTTCTCTCTTGGAGTGAAGTGAATCGCTCTGCCCGCCACAACTGCATATTGCCTTGTCCGGCCCCGTGTGGTGTCACGTCTTGGTTGTATGGCTCTGTTGTTGTCTTGACTGTCACCTGATCTTTTCTGCTGTTGTATGCCACTGTCTTGTCACTTCCTTCATCAGCTGTTTTTTATTTGACGGTGTATTGCATTGTACTGCCATGTACGCTGTTACGCTGTCTCGCATTGTATTGTCCTGTCATTGCCGGGTTTGTGACTTTAGACTTTGTGTTTAAAACTTTCACAGTCCACTGCAGTCCAAAAATTGGCTGTTGTTTATTGAACTGTGTATTCGTTAAACAATTCCCAATCCCGTGCAGTCCTAGAATTGTTTGCTGTTTATTTGAGCGGGTATTGGCTTGTGCTGACCCGTATAGTGCTATGTCTGGTGTTGGATTACCCCGTCATTGTTTGGATTGTCATTTCAGCCATTGTGTTAAAAAATTCTCAAGACTGTGCAGTTCTGGACTCGTTTTCTTTTTATTTCACCGTTTATTGGATTGTAGTGCCCGGTATAGTGTTAGGTCTTGCGTTGTATTGCTCTGGACCCGTCTTGATGGATATCTGATATGTCCTCTCAATGCAGTGCACTGTCTCGTCAGTTTTGTATGCAGTTCTAGAATCGTTTTCTTTTTATTTCACCGTGTATCGAATTGTAGTGCCCGGTATAGTGTTAGGTCTTGCGTTGTATTGCTCTGGACCCGTCTTGATTGATATCTGATATGGTCTCTCATTGTAGCGCGCTGTCTCGTCAGTTTTCTAATGGGTTGTTCTCTGTTTGACTGCAGATTGCATTCTACTGTCCCCTATAATGGTATGTCTTGGATTCTGTTGCTCAGTCATTTTATCGAGTGCCATCTGCGACCGGGATTGCAGCGCACTCGTCTGTGGGTTTTCCATCGGCGGTTCATTAATTGACTACCTCTTGCCTCGTCCTGCCCCGTGTTGTGTTTTGTCTTGCATTGTATTTCCCTGTAATCGCCCTGACGACCGTCTGATCCGTTCCGGTATGTGCCGGTCGGTCTTGCGGTTTTTTTAAACGTTTGTTCTTTATTTGGCTTCGTATTGCCTTGTAGTGCCCTGTATGGTGTTCTGTCTTGCGTTGTCTTGCCCTGTCGTTCTCTTCACTGTCATTGTGGACGCTCTGGGATAGTAGCCATCTGTATCGTGGGGGTTTTACCGGGTGCTCTTTCTTTGACCACCGTGTATTGCCGTGTTACCCCCTTTGTGTTGGGTCTCGAATTGTTTTGCCCCGTCATTGCTTTGACTGCCATCTGATGTGTCTTAGCATTAGACCGTCCTCTATTGTCCTTTCCGAGCCTCCTGACTCAAGGGGAGGGTCTCCCTGACAGCTCGTCTGACCCTTGGCCCTAGGCAGTAAATAACCCGGGGTACGTGGCCGTGGAGTCTGGTGAGGTGCCATCCTGTGCGCTCCTGCTACCTTTGTTGAATCACTTTGTTTGTGTTTCTCAAAGGCGCTCTGTTCTCTAGGCATCCATTTTCAGTGACTGGGACTTCTTCCCTGCATCCTTAAGATCTTAGGTCTTGAGGCCAGACTTCCTAGCGCATACATCTTCTCAGGTTCAGAGTCGTTTTTTGTGGCGTGCCGTGTTTGTGGTTTTGCGTGGGGGTTTTTTGTTTGTTTTTTTTGTTTGTTTTTTTTTTTTAACGGCAGGTTGTAGTGTTACTCTGCACGGTATTTCTAAGTCAAAAGAAGACCTTGTTGTGGGGCGGGCAGTGTGTGTCACATGGGGTTCCCCCTAAAAGTGGAGGGAGAGCATCTAGGAAGAAGATGCAGAGCTGGTGGTCGGGGAGAGGCTCAGGGGAGGGGGTGATGTGCCGTGGGGCTTTGGCAATGGCCCCTGTTTCCAGTGGGCTCCAGCTGGGGCTGAGGCAGCCCAGGTGGGACCCATGAGGTGAGTATGGGCTGGGCCAAGGGCTTAAAAAGAAAGGCTGCCCTGGGGGTGGGCCTGCTTTGCCAAGGGCCTCTAGCTTCCAAGGGGGCTGCCTGGGCACAGCTGCCTGCCAGCGCTGGCTGAGGAGTCAAACGAAGGGGGTTCCGACAGGCAGGTGCCTCCAGCCAGGAACGGACGGTCCCCGCAGCGAGGAAGGATCCCTCCCAGCCATCCCTGACGGAGGGCACCACCAGCACAGAGCGCCGGGAGCTCGCTGCCTTCGTCGGCTGCGTGTGTGAGCCTCATGGGACAAGAGCGTCGAGGCATCCCCTTGCCCGCTCCTAGGTGGGCAAGGGTCGTCAGGTCGCCTGCACCACGGAGGACGAAGGGGCAGAGAGAGAAGCCTGTGAGCAGCGAAGGTCTCCCACACGTGCCAGGAGCTGCGGTGAGTCGTGTGCCCTCTTGTGCATGTCCAGGCCTTTCCCTGCCATGCCTCTTCTGATCTCTGCCTGCCGCCTTGCTTGTCCCGGCTTCTGGCTCCCCAAAAGCTTTTTGCTCTTCTGCTTAATGCCAGCATGTTCTTTCTCCCCTTCTCCGTTTCCTTTCTGTGCCTCTGCCTTCCCAGCTCCCCATGCTCTATTATTTTATTCTTCCCCCACTGCCTTCTTCGCTGTTGCTTGTGAAAATTGCATTTGTAGGTCTCCCCCTACACAGCAACCTGTCTCTATTTCTAGTGACTCCCTCTGCTCCACCCCGCATCCCTCTTCCAGTGTCCTTTCTCTGTGGCTGTCGGTCCGACTCCATCTCCTGCTATTTAAATGGCTGCCTGCCTGTATGGCCAGTACCCCGTTGCTTTCCAAATCTTCTTTCTGTGTCTCCATTTACCCAGATCCCTGTCTGTGTTTTTTAATGCTTTTTGCCTGTCCTCTACTTAGTTACTTTTCCAATTTTGTTTCATTGTCTGTCTTTATTCAGTTTGTTGACCCTTTTTTTTTTTGCTCCCTGTTTTCTTAATCTGTTTGTTTTTTAAATTTTCTTTCTCTCAACTTTTATCCAGTTTGCCATCCTCGCCTTGTTATTTTTCTTGTCTTTCTCTTACCCCCTCGCTTTAAAAATTCTGTGTCTACTTTTATGAAGCTGCCAGTACCAATTTTGGTTTCTTCTGTATTGGTCTGGTACTCTGTTCCGTTTACACTTTTTTATTTATTTTGCTCTTGCTATGTTTTTAATTTTTTTCCTTTCTTTCTGTCATCAGTCTTGCTTTTAAAAGGGTTTTTTTGTCCATTTTTATCTGGTGCACTGGGTATATTTTTAAATGTTTTCTTATTTCTTTAATGCAGAGGCTTTTTAAAATTTTCTTTCTACATCTCCGTTGCAGTTTGCCGTCCGTGTTTCCTAATTATTTTGTTTTGTTTCCCCAATCCCCATCACTTCTTAAGTTTTGGGGTTTTTTGGTCTTGTTTGTTGTCTTTATGGCTTATCTTTTCATTGAATCATTTCCTGTCTTTCCTTCCTGCTGTTGCATTTAAAATTGTCTTTCTACATCTGTCTTTGTTCGCCGTCCCTATTTTCTAATATTTCTCTTTATTTACTCTACCGGCTACCGCTCTTTCAGTGTTCTTGCTATGTATACTTTTGTTCTCTTTGCTGTCATTTTAAAATTATTTGTTGTCTTTCCTTAACGCTGTTGCTTTTTAATTTTTGTTTCTACGTCTCCGATTTAGTTTGCCATTGTTATTCTGTAATTCGTTTCCTTGCTCCTTTAATCACGGACGCTTTTAAGATTTTCCGTTTACACTTACCTCCTTTGCTGTCTTTCTTTTTAATTGTTTCTTGTCTTTCCTTCGTGCCCTCTGTTTTTTGATTTTCTTTCTAAGTGTTTTGAGTTCGCCATTTCTATTCTTTAATTTTTTTTTCTTATTTTATTAATTCCTGTGACTTATAAAATTTTACGTCTGAGCTCTTTCTCTCAGAAACCCGTCCTCAGCTGTGTTTGTGCCTCGGAGCCCTGTTATCACCCTCTGTGCCATCTAGGATGCTTCCATTTGGTCCCCGGCCTCCTGAGGACATCTGCACTCTGTTCCACCGCCCCCCTCCACTTTCCTCCTCATGTCCCTGTACCTTCTTCTGTCCCTGTGGCCCATTCAGGACCCTTCTCATCACGTCACAACAGCTATAGATGCCTCCGAGGTTACCCTTAGCACATATTCAGCTTTGTCGCGGACTTCGCACACCCCTCTCCTTCCCTTGGAAGACTTCCCAAGTCCGTATACGTGACACAGTGTCACACCCCGAAGTTTTGCTTAGACCTGCGGAGCCTTGGGCTGCAAGATGTAACCTAGCAGCATAGCAGACTTTGGCTGAGCCCCTCCTTAGTCCAAGAAGGGTGGATAGTAGTTGCGTTTGAATTTGATATATTGGAACTTAACTAGCACAACGAAATTGTATAAGTAATATTGATGAAGAGCGTATGCTTAACGTTACAAATTTGAGTGACCGTTACGATCAAAGGAAAGGGAACTCTAACTCTTGGAAATGAAGAAAGGGACCTTTCTCTCCTGCGTCAGCAGAAGGCTGAGATACAGCTGTGAGATGGGACAGAGAGATCAGAAAACCGAGTGAGAAGGTCAAAGCACTTGCATCAAAACTCCAGTCATCGAAGAGGACATGTAAGGGCTGAACAATTCAATCGGAGAAGAGACACGCGCTTGTTACATGAACACGGGCAGGAATAGCTTATGTCATAGATGGTGAGGCTTCATAAAGCACAGGAAAAGCATCGAGGGGTCCCTCAGCTCGAGCCGTATTAAAGCAAGTCTGTGACAGAATTTGTTGCCGAACCGTTCTTTACAGTCGGAGGCTAAGACTGGATCCAGCCGCACCTAGACTCCTCCCTGAGAAGGAGTTTAGGAAGCAAGGGCTTCCGGTCTGAATGTCACTGCTCGGCAGGAGGACTTCTCGGCTGTTCTTCAACACCCAACGCTGTTCTTCTGTCCTCTCCTCCTTATAGCCGTGCAGCTATTAGTTCCCTGGCCTCCGAGGCAACGTTTACTCAGTCTGGATCCCCTCCAGATTTAATCATCACGTTCCCTGTCGCTTTTCTGTCTCTCCGGCTCCGTCGGGACTTTTCTTCTCCCGGTCACGATGCCCCTCGGGAGTTTCCCGGCGACCGGCATGCATCTCGTAGCATTTTAGGTGGGTCCGTCTTTGAGATGTAGTGCGCTCATTTGTTTCTCTGTGCTACCTAGGATTCCCGTATTTCGTCTCCAGCCACCCGGGAACATGCGTCCTCCCCTCAGACGATCATCCGAGTTCCTCCTAGTCCTCCGCCCAGCCGCCTTTTGTCTATCAGCACCCCTCGATGCCCCTTTTTTCACCCTCACCAAGCCTCCCGAGACCTTTCTGGAACTCCACAGCTCCTCATAGCATTTTATCTCCCTTTCTGTCTCTCTTGTTCCATCAGAGCCTCCCGTGCTTCTTTGCTACGTGGCGCCCCTTCATCTTTCTCTCTACCATCGAGGGCGTCTCCATGGAGTTCCGCTCTCACTCCTTCGTCTGTAGTTTGTCCGTACCTCTTCCTGAGGCTCCTAAAGCCTTGCTGCGTGTCCGAGCCTTTTTTTCCTACCCTACCCCCTCAGAACGCCTGCGCTTTTTAAAGCCTTGTCTTCCGAGTCCTTTCTTATACTCCACAGCACTTCAGCTCCCTTTCGATTTTGTTCTTTTTGTGCTCTCCGGAGCAGTACTGCCATGTACGCTGTTACACTGTCTTGCATTGCATTGTCCTGTCATTGTCGGGTTTGTGACTTTAGACTTTGTGTTTAAACCTTTCACAGTCCACTGCAATGCGACAATTGGCTGTTGTGTATTGAACTGTCTATTCGTTAAACAATTCCCAATCCCGTGCAGTCCTAGAACTGTTTGCTGTTTATTTGAGCGGGTATTGGCTTGTGCTGACCCGTATAGTGCTATGTCTGGTGTTGGATTACCCCGTCATTGTTTGGATTGTCATTTCAGCCATTGTGTTACAAAATTCTCAAGACCGTGCAGTTCTGGAAACGTTTTCTTTGTATTTCACCGTGTATCAGATTGTAGTGCCCGGTATAGTGTTAGGTCTTGCGTTGTATTGCTCTGGACCCGTCTTGATTGGTATCTGATATTTTCTCTCATTGTAGTGCACTGTCTCGTCAGTTTTGTAATGGGTTGTTCTCTGACTGCATATTGCATTCTACCGCCCCCTATAATGTTGTCTTGGATTCTGTTGCTCAGTCACTTTATCGAGTGCCATCTGCGACCGGGATTGCAGCGCACTCGTCTGTGGGTTTTCCATCGGCGGTTCATTATTTGACTACCTCTTGTCTCGTCCTGCCCTGTGTTGTGTTTTGTCTTGCATTGTATTGGTATTGCCCTGTAATCGCCCTGACGACCTTCTAATCCGTTCCGTTACGTGCCGCTCGGTCTTGCGGGGTTTTTACACGTTTGTTCTTTATTTGGCTTCGTATTGCCTTGTAGTGCCCTGTATGGTGTTGTGTCTTGCCTTGCATTGCCCCGTCGTTCTCTTCACTGTCATTGTAGATACTCTGGGATAGTAGCCACCTGTATCGTGGGGGTTTTACCGGGTGCTCTTTCTTTGACCACCGTGTATTGCCGTGCTACCGCCTTTGTGTTGGGTCTCGAATTATGTTGCCACGTCATTGCTTTGACTGCCATCTGATGCGTCTGAGCATTAGACCGTCCTCTGTTGTCTTACGTTGTGCGTTGTATTGCTCTGTCGGTATCTTGCCTGCTGTCTGACCTCTGTTGGCGTTGGAAGGCACAGTATTGTGGGTCCCTTTGTGGGTTATTTATTTGACTGACTATTGCACTGTACTGCGCTGTGTAATGTTACGTCTCGGACTCTGTTGTCCTGTAACTGTCTCGACCGCCACCTGACGCCCTGTGGGATGGTACTGCCCTGTGTGTTGGGGTTTTGCCAGGTTGTTCTTTCTTTCATTCTGTTTTGCATTGTACTGCCCTGTGCTGTGTTACGTTTGGCATTGTATTGCCATGTAATTGTCCTGAGTGCCACGTGATATATTGTGGCAGGGTGCTGCAGTGTGTTGTGTTTATTTTTTAAGGGGTGGTTGTTGATGTGAGTGTGTTTTGCCTTGTAGTGCCCTGTATCGTGTTTTGTCTTGCGTTGTAGTGCCCTGTCATTGTCTAGACGGTCATTTTATAGACGTTCTGTACTAAGACTGCACTGTAGTGTGACTTCTTTAATAGGTTGTTGTTTCTTTGACCGTGCAGTGTCTTGTAGTGCCCCGTATCGTGTTACGCCTTGCGATGTGTTGCTCTGTCGTTGTCTCGACTGCCATCTGAGAGAGTGTCTGGCATTGTATGGCACTGTACTGTGAATTCTTTCCTTGGCTGTTCTTTATTTGATGGTGTATGGCGTTGTACTGCCCTGTGTCACTTTGTCTTGCCTTGTATTGCCCTGACGTTGTCTTGCTTGATATTTGAGCTTGTCTGGGGTTGGACTGCACTGTATTGTGAGTTTCTGAATGAGTTCTTGGGTTGTGTGTTCCATCGTTGCGTCCTGGATTGTTAGGCATTGCATTGCATTGCCCCATCGTTGTTTTGACGATCACTTGAAACATTCTGTCGGAGGACTGCGCTGTATCGTGGGTGTGTTGATGGGTTGTTCTTAATTTGGCTGCGTATTGCCTCGTGCTGCCCCGTGTTGTGTTATGTCTTGCATTGTATTGGTCTGTCATTGTTTCGACTGTTGTTTTAGGCTGTCTGGGATTGTACTGCTCTGTGTTGTGAATTCTTGAATTGGTTGTTCTTTGTTTGACCGGTGTGGTGGTGTGGTGCCCTCCTCCCCGCCGTTTCCCACCCCCTCACCCCCCCAACCCCCTTTTCTCTCCTCCCCGCAGGCAACAGAGTCAACACACCGTCTGGACTGGGGACTGAGTTATTTTTTTCCCAGGCTGATCTGACTACAAGTCAATTAGCTTCCTCTACAAATAGTGGACAGGACAAGAGCCCTTGGAGCCTTCCTGCCCGGCAGCGGCCTGTTCGCCACCTGCTGCGCTTGAGCGGGGACGCTCACGTAAGGTTCTGCTCCTCGAGGTTGAGAGATGCCTTGCCGCAGCAGAATCTGGGTAAGTGACTAATAGCATGCAGAGCTTTGCAATCTTAGCTGCGTGATAGAACGGGTTGATGGCGCAGATACGATCCTTTAGAGGGAAAGGGTTGCCCAAGGCCGGGGCAAGGATGGGATCCAGCCGCACCTAGACTCCTCTCGGAGAAGGAGTTTAGAAAGCAAGGGGGTCCTTTCCGAGCTTCGTGACTCAAGGGGAGGGTCTCCCTGACAGCTCGTCTGACCCTGGCCCCTAGGCAGTAAATAACCCGGGGTACGTGGCCGTGCAATCTGCTGAAGCGCTGTCACGTGCACTGCTACCTTTGTTGAATCCCTGCGTGTGTGTTTCTAAATGTTTCCTTCTCTCTTGGAGTGAAGTGAATCGCTCTGCCCGCCACAACTGCATATTGCCTTGTCCGGCCCCGTGTGGTGTCACGTCTTGGTTGTATGGCTCTGTTGTTGTCTTGACTGTCACCTGATCTTTTCTGCTGTTGTATGCCACTGTCTTGTCACTTCCTTCATCAGCTGTTTTTTATTTGACGGTGTATTGCATTGTACTGCCATGTACGCTGTTACGCTGTCTCGCATTGTATTGTCCTGTCATTGCCGGGTTTGTGACTTTAGACTTTGTGTTTAAAACTTTCACAGTCCACTGCAGTCCAAAAATTGGCTGTTGTTTATTGAACTGTGTATTCGTTAAACAATTCCCAATCCCGTGCAGTCCTAGAATTGTTTGCTGTTTATTTGAGCGGGTATTGGCTTGTGCTGACCCGTATAGTGCTATGTCTGGTGTTGGATTACCCCGTCATTGTTTGGATTGTCATTTCAGCCATTGTGTTAAAAAATTCTCAAGACTGTGCAGTTCTGGACTCGTTTTCTTTTTATTTCACCGTTTATTGGATTGTAGTGCCCGGTATAGTGTTAGGTCTTGCGTTGTATTGCTCTGGACCCGTCTTGATGGATATCTGATATGTCCTCTCAATGCAGTGCACTGTCTCGTCAGTTTTGTATGCAGTTCTAGAATCGTTTTCTTTTTATTTCACCGTGTATCGAATTGTAGTGCCCGGTATAGTGTTAGGTCTTGCGTTGTATTGCTCTGGACCCGTCTTGATTGATATCTGATATGGTCTCTCATTGTAGCGCGCTGTCTCGTCAGTTTTCTAATGGGTTGTTCTCTGTTTGACTGCAGATTGCATTCTACTGTCCCCTATAATGGTATGTCTTGGATTCTGTTGCTCAGTCATTTTATCGAGTGCCATCTGCGACCGGGATTGCAGCGCACTCGTCTGTGGGTTTTCCATCGGCGGTTCATTAATTGACTACCTCTTGCCTCGTCCTGCCCCGTGTTGTGTTTTGTCTTGCATTGTATTTCCCTGTAATCGCCCTGACGACCGTCTGATCCGTTCCGGTATGTGCCGGTCGGTCTTGCGGTTTTTTTAAACATTTGTTCTTTATTTGGCTTCGTATTGCCTTGTAGTGCCCTGTATGGTGTTCTGTCTTGCGTTGTCTTGCCCTGTCGTTCTCTTCACTGTCATTGTGGACGCTCTGGGATAGTAGCCATCTGTATCGTGGGGGTTTTACCGGGTGCTCTTTCTTTGACCACCGTGTATTGCCGTGTTACCCCCTTTGTGTTGGGTCTCGAATTGTTTTGCCCCGTCATTGCTTTGACTGCCATCTGATGTGTCTTAGCATTAGACCGTCCTCTATTGTCCTTTCCGAGCCTCCTGACTCAAGGGGAGGGTCTCCCTGACAGCTCGTCTGACCCTTGGCCCTAGGCAGTAAATAACCCGGGGTACGTGGCCGTGGAGTCTGGTGAGGTGCCATCCTGTGCGCTCCTGCTACCTTTGTTGAATCACTTTGTTTGTGTTTCTCAAAGGCGCTCTGTTCTCTAGGCATCCATTTTCAGTGACTGGGACTTCTTCCCTGCATCCTTAAGATCTTAGGTCTTGAGGCCAGACTTCCTAGCGCATACATCTTCTCAGGTTCAGAGTCGTTTTTTGTGGCGTGCCGTGTTTGTGGTTTTGCGTGGGGGTTTTTTGTTTGTTTTTTTTGTTTGTTTTTTTTTTTTAACGGCAGGTTGTAGTGTTACTCTGCACGGTATTTCTAAGTCAAAAGAAGACCTTGTTGTGGGGCGGGCAGTGTGTGTCACATGGGGTTCCCCCTAAAAGTGGAGGGAGAGCATCTAGGAAGAAGATGCAGAGCTGGTGGTCGGGGAGAGGCTCAGGGGAGGGGGTGATGTGCCGTGGGGCTTTGGCAATGGCCCCTGTTTCCAGTGGGCTCCAGCTGGGGCTGAGGCAGCCCAGGTGGGACCCATGAGGTGAGTATGGGCTGGGCCAAGGGCTTAAAAAGAAAGGCTGCCCTGGGGGTGGGCCTGCTTTGCCAAGGGCCTCTAGCTTCCAAGGGGGCTGCCTGGGCACAGCTGCCTGCCAGCGCTGGCTGAGGAGTCAAACGAAGGGGGTTCCGACAGGCAGGTGCCTCCAGCCAGGAACGGACGGTCCCCGCAGCGAGGAAGGATCCCTCCCAGCCATCCCTGACGGAGGGCACCACCAGCACAGAGCGCCGGGAGCTCGCTGCCTTCGTCGGCTGCGTGTGTGAGCCTCATGGGACAAGAGCGTCGAGGCATCCCCTTGCCCGCTCCTAGGTGGGCAAGGGTCGTCAGGTCGCCTGCACCACGGAGGACGAAGGGGCAGAGAGAGAAGCCTGTGAGCAGCGAAGGTCTCCCACACGTGCCAGGAGCTGCGGTGAGTCGTGTGCCCTCTTGTGCATGTCCAGGCCTTTCCCTGCCATGCCTCTTCTGATCTCTGCCTGCCGCCTTGCTTGTCCCGGCTTCTGGCTCCCCAAAAGCTTTTTGCTCTTCTGCTTAATGCCAGCATGTTCTTTCTCCCCTTCTCCGTTTCCTTTCTGTGCCTCTGCCTTCCCAGCTCCCCATGCTCTATTATTTTATTCTTCCCCCACTGCCTTCTTCGCTGTTGCTTGTGAAAATTGCATTTGTAGGTCTCCCCCTACACAGCAACCTGTCTCTATTTCTAGTGACTCCCTCTGCTCCACCCCGCATCCCTCTTCCAGTGTCCTTTCTCTGTGGCTGTCGGTCCGACTCCATCTCCTGCTATTTAAATGGCTGCCTGCCTGTATGGCCAGTACCCCGTTGCTTTCCAAATCTTCTTTCTGTGTCTCCATTTACCCAGATCCCTGTCTGTGTTTTTTAATGCTTTTTGCCTGTCCTCTACTTAGTTACTTTTCCAATTTTGTTTCATTGTCTGTCTTTATTCAGTTTGTTGACCCTTTTTTTTTTTGCTCCCTGTTTTCTTAATCTGTTTGTTTTTTAAATTTTCTTTCTCTCAACTTTTATCCAGTTTGCCATCCTCGCCTTGTTATTTTTCTTGTCTTTCTCTTACCCCCTCGCTTTAAAAATTCTGTGTCTACTTTTATGAAGCTGCCAGTACCAATTTTGGTTTCTTCTGTATTGGTCTGGTACTCTGTTCCGTTTACACTTTTTTATTTATTTTGCTCTTGCTATGTTTTTAATTTTTTTCCTTTCTTTCTGTCATCAGTCTTGCTTTTAAAAGGGTTTTTTTGTCCATTTTTATCTGGTGCACTGGGTATATTTTTAAATGTTTTCTTATTTCTTTAATGCAGAGGCTTTTTAAAATTTTCTTTCTACATCTCCGTTGCAGTTTGCCGTCCGTGTTTCCTAATTATTTTGTTTTGTTTCCCCAATCCCCATCACTTCTTAAGTTTTGGGGTTTTTTGGTCTTGTTTGTTGTCTTTATGGCTTATCTTTTCATTGAATCATTTCCTGTCTTTCCTTCCTGCTGTTGCATTTAAAATTGTCTTTCTACATCTGTCTTTGTTCGCCGTCCCTATTTTCTAATATTTCTCTTTATTTACTCTACCGGCTACCGCTCTTTCAGTGTTCTTGCTATGTATACTTTTGTTCTCTTTGCTGTCATTTTAAAATTATTTGTTGTCTTTCCTTAACGCTGTTGCTTTTTAATTTTTGTTTCTACGTCTCCGATTTAGTTTGCCATTGTTATTCTGTAATTCGTTTCCTTGCTCCTTTAATCACGGACGCTTTTAAGATTTTCCGTTTACACTTACCTCCTTTGCTGTCTTTCTTTTTAATTGTTTCTTGTCTTTCCTTCGTGCCCTCTGTTTTTTGATTTTCTTTCTAAGTGTTTTGAGTTCGCCATTTCTATTCTTTAATTTTTTTTTCTTATTTTCTTAATTCCTGTGACTTATAAAATTTTACGTCTGAGCTCTTTCTCTCAGAAACCCGTCCTCAGCTGTGTTTGTGCCTCGGAGCCCTGTTATCACCCTCTGTGCCATCTAGGATGCTTCCATTTGGTCCCCGGCCTCCTGAGGACATCTGCACTCTGTTCCACCGCCCCCCTCCACTTTCCTCCTCATGTCCCTGTACCTTCTTCTGTCCCTGTGGCCCATTCAGGACCCTTCTCATCACGTCACAACAGCTATAGATGCCTCCGAGGTTACCCTTAGCACATATTCAGCTTTGTCGCGGACTTCGCACACCCCTCTCCTTCCCTCGGAAGACTTCCCAAGTCCGTATACGTGACACGGTGTCACACCCCGAAGTTTTGCTTAGACCTGCGGAGCCTTGGGCTGCAAGATGTAACCTAGCAGCATAGCAGACTTTGGCTGAGCCCCTCCTTAGTCCAAGAAGGGTGGATAGTAGTTGCGTTTGAATTTGATATATTGGAACTTAACTAGCACAACGAAATTGTATAAGTAATATTGATGAAGAGCGTATGCTTAACGTTACAAATTTGAGTGACCGTTACGATCAAAGGAAAGGGAACTCTAATTCTTGGAAATGAAGAAAGGGACCTTTCTCTCCTGCGTCAGCAGAAGGCTGAGATACAGCTGTGAGATGGGACAGAGAGATCAGAAAACCGAGTGAGAAGGTCAAAGCACTTGCATCAAAACTCCAGTCATCGAAGAGGACATGTAAGGGCTGAACAATTCAATCGGAGAAGAGACACGCGCTTGTTACATGAACACGGGCAGGAATAGCTTATGTCATAGATGGTGAGGCTTCATAAAGCACAGGAAAAGCATCGAGGGGTCCCTCAGCTCGAGCCGTATTAAAGCAAGTCTGTGACAGAATTTGTTGCCGAACCGTTCTTTACAGTCGGAGGCTAAGACTGGATCCAGCCGCACCTAGACTCCTCCCTGAGAAGGAGTTTAGGAAGCAAGGGCTTCCGGTCTGAATGTCACTGCTCGGCAGGAGGACTTCTCGGCTGTTCTTCAACACCCAACGCTGTTCTTCTGTCCTCTCCTCCTTATAGCCGTGCAGCTATTAGTTCCCTGGCCTCCGAGGCAACGTTTACCCAGTCTGGATCCCCTCCAGATTTAATCATCACGTTCCCTGTCGCTTTTCTGTCTCTCCGGCTCCGTCGGGACTTTTCTTCTCCCGGTCACGATGCCCCTCGGGAGTTTCCCGGCGACCGGCATGCATCTCGTAGCATTTTAGGTGGGTCCGTCTTTGAGATGTAGTGCGCTCATTTGTTTCTCTGTGCTACCTAGGATTCCCGTATTTCGTCTCCAGCCACCCGGGAACATGCGTCCTCCCCTCAGACGATCATCCGAGTTCCTCCTAGTCCTCCGCCCAGCCGCCTTTTGTCTATCAGCACCCCTCGATGCCCCTTTTTTCACCCTCACCAAGCCTCCCGAGACCTTTCTGGAACTCCACAGCTCCTCATAGCATTTTATCTCCCTTTCTGTCTCTCTTGTTCCATCAGAGCCTCCCGTGCTTCTTTGCTACGTGGCGCCCCTTCATCTTTCTCTCTACCATCGAGGGCGTCTCCATGGAGTTCCGCTCTCACTCCTTCGTCTGTAGTTTGTCCGTACCTCTTCCTGAGGCTCCTAAAGCCTTGCTGCGTGTCCGAGCCTTTTTTTCCTACCCTACCCCCTCAGAACGCCTGCGCTTTTTAAAGCCTTGTCTTCCGAGTCCTTTCTTATACTCCACAGCACTTCAGCTCCCTTTCGATTTTGTTCTTTTTGTGCTCTCCGGAGCAGTACTGCCATGTACGCTGTTACACTGTCTTGCATTGCATTGTCCTGTCATTGTCGGGTTTGTGACTTTAGACTTTGTGTTTAAACCTTTCACAGTCCACTGCAATGCGACAATTGGCTGTTGTGTATTGAACTGTCTATTCGTTAAACAATTCCCAATCCCGTGCAGTCCTAGAACTGTTTGCTGTTTATTTGAGCGGGTATTGGCTTGTGCTGACCCGTATAGTGCTATGTCTGGTGTTGGATTACCCCGTCATTGTTTGGATTGTCATTTCAGCCATTGTGTTACAAAATTCTCAAGACCGTGCAGTTCTGGAAACGTTTTCTTTTTATTTCACCGTTTATTGGATTGTAGTGCCCGGTATAGTGTTAGCTCTGGCGACAGCTCCCATGCCCGAAGAGCCAGGAGGGAAAGCCGTGCCTCGTTAGAAAGCTCTTTGGCAGCCGCTCGCGTGGCCCCACAGCCCGTGGGGCTGCGGGCTTTCCGGTGGCCGTCAGCCTCGGCGACACCTGCGACCACGTGTCGCCGCCACGCCAGCCTGCGAAGCATTTTCCAGTAGGGCCGTGGCTCTGGCTACAGCTCCCACGCCCGAAGAGCGAGGAGGGAAAGCCGTGCCTCGTTGGAAAGCTCTTTGGCAGCCGCTCGCATGGCCCCACAGCCCGTGGGGCTGCGGGCTTTCCGGCGGCCGTCAGCCTCGGCGACACCGGCGCCCACGTGGCGCCGCCGCGCCAGCCTGCGAAGCATTTTCCCGTAGGGCCGCGGCTCTGGCGACAGCTCCCACGCCCGAAGAGCCAGGAGGGAAAGCCGTGCCTCCTTGGAAAGCTCTTTGGCAGCCGCTCGCGTGGCCCCACAGCCCGTGGGGCTGTGGGCTTTCCGGCGGCCGTCAGCCTCGGGGACACCGGCGCCCACGTGGCACCGCCGCGCCAGACTGCGAAGCATTTTCCGGTAGGGCCGCGGCTCTGGCGACAGCTCCCACGCCCGAAGAGCCAGGAGGGAAAGCCGTGCCTCTTTGGAAAGCTCTTAGGCAGCCGCTCGCGTGGCCCCACAGCCCGTGGGGCTGCGGGCTTTCCGGCGGCCGTCAGCCTCGGCGACACCGGCGCCCACGTGGCGCCCCCGCGCCAGCCTGCGAAGCATTTTCCGGTAGGGCCGTGGCTCTGGCGACAGCTCCCACGCCCGAAGAGCCAGGAGGGAAAGCCGTGCCTCCTTGAAAAGCTCTTTGGCAGCCGCTCGCGTGGCCTCACAGCCGTGGGGCTGCGGGCTTTCCGGCGGCCGTCAGCCTCGGGGACACCGGCGCCCACGTGGCGCCGCCGCGCCAGCCTGCGAAGCATTTTCCAGTAGGGCCGCGGCTCTGGCGACAGCTCCCACGCCCGAAGAGCCAGGAGGGAAAGCCGTGCCTCGTTGGAAAGCTCTTTGGCAGCCGCTCGCGTGGCCCCACAGCCCGTGGGGCTGCGGGCTTTCCAGCGGCCATCAACCTCGGCGACACCGGCACCCACGTGGCGCCGCCGCGCCAGCCTGCAAAGCATTTTCCGGTAGGGCCACGGCTCTGGCGACAGCTCCCACGCCCGAAGAGCCAGGAGGGAAAGCCATGCCTCCTTGGAAAGCTCTTTGGCAGCCGCTCGCGTGGCCCCACAGCTCGTGGGGCTGCGGGCTTTCCGGCTGCCGTCAGCCTCGGCGACACCAGCGCCCACGTGGCGCCGCCGCGCCAGACTGCGAAGCATTTTCCGGTAGGGCCGCGGCTCTGGCGACAGCTCCCACGCCCGAAGAGCCAGGAGGGAAAGCCGTGCCTCCTTGGAAAGCTCTTTGGCAGCCGCTCGCGTGGCCCCACAGCCCGTGGGGCTGCGGGCTTTCTGGCGGCCGTCAGCCTCGGCGACACCTGCAACCACGTGGCGCCGCCGCGCCAGCCTGCGAAGCATTTTCCGGTAGCGCCGTGGCTCTGGCGACAGCTCCCACGCCCGAAGAGCCAAGAGGGAAAGCCGTGCCTCGTTGGAAAGCTCTTTGGCAGCCGCTCGCGTGGCCCCACAGCCCGTGGGGCTGCGGGCTTTCCGCCGGCCGTCAGCCTCGGCGACAGCGGCGCCCACGTGGCGCCGCCGCGCCAGCCCGCGAAGCATTTTCCGGTAGGGCCGTGGCTCTGGCGACAGCTCCCACGCCCGAAGAACGAGGAGGGAAAGCCGTGCCTCCTTGGAAAGCTCTTTGGCAGCCGCTCGCGTGGCCCCACAGCCCATGGGGCTGCGGGTTTTCCGGCGGCCGTCAGATTCGGCGACACCAGCGCCCACGTGGCGCCGCCGCGCCAGCCTGCGAAGCACTTTCCGGTAGGGCCGCTGCTCTGGCGACAGCTCCCACGCCCGAAGAGCCAGGAGGGAAAGCCGTGCCTCCTTGGAAAGCTCTTTGGCAGCCGCTCGCGTGGCCCCACAGCCCGTGGGGCCGCGGGCTTTCCGGCGGCCGTCAGCCTTGGCGAAACCGGCGCCCACGTGGCGCCGCCGCGCCAGACTGCGAAGCATTTTCCGGTAGGGCCGTGGCTCTGGCGACAGCTCCCACGCCCGAAAAGCCAGGAGGGAAAGCCGTGCCTCCTTGGAAAGCTCTTTGGCAGCCGCTCGCGTGGCCCCACAGCCCGTGGGGCTGCGGGCTTTCCGGCGGCCGTCAGCCTCGGCGACACCGGCGCCCACGTGGCACGGCCACGCCAGCCTGCGAAGCATTTTCCGGTAGGGCCGCGGCTCTGGTGACAGCTCCCACGCCCGAAGTGCCAGGAGGGAAAGACGTGCCTACTTGGAAAGCTCTTTGGCAGCCGCTCGCGTGGCCCCACAGCCCGTGGGGCTGCGGGCTTTCCGGCGGCCGTCAGCCTCGGCGACACCGGCGCCCATGTGGCGCCGCCGCGCCAGCCTGCGAAGCATTTTCCGGTAGGGCCGCGGCTCTGGCGACAGCTCCCACGCCCGAAGATCCAGGAGGGAAAGCCGTGTCTCCTTGGAAAGCTCTTAGGCAGCCGCTCGCGTAGCCCCACAGCCCGTGGGGCTGCGGGCTTTCTGGCAGCCGTCAGCCTTGGCGACACCGGCGCCCACGTGGCGCAGCCACGCCAGCCTGCGAAGCATTTTCCGGTAGGGCCACGGATCTGGCGACAGCTCCCACGCCCGAAGAGCGAGGAGGGAAAGCCGTGCCTCGTTGGAAAGCTCTTTGGCAGCCGCTCGCATGGCCCCACAGCTCGTGGGGCTGCGGGCTTTCCGGCGGAAGTCAGCCTCCCCGCCAACGGCGCCCACGTGGCGCCGCCGCGCCAGCCTGTGAAGCATTTTCCGGTAGGGCCGTGGCTCTGGCGACAGCTCCCACGCCCGAAGAGCCAGGAGGGAAAGCCGTGCCTCGTTGGAAAGCTCTTTGGCAGCCGCTCGCGTGGCCCCACAACCCGTGGGGCCGCGAGATTTCCGGCGGCCGTCAGCCTCGGCGACACCGGCGCCCACGTGGCGCCGCCACGCCAGACTGCGAAGCATTTTCCGGTAGGGCCGCGGCTCTGGCGACAGCTCCCACGCCCGAAGAGCCAGGAGGGAAAGCCGTGCCTCGTTGGAAAGCTCTTTGGCAGCCGCTCGCGTGGCCCCACAGCCCGTGGGGCTGCGGGCTTTCCAGGGGCCGTCAGCCTCGGCGACACCGGCGCCCACGTGGCGCCGCCGCGCCAGCCTGCGAAGCATTTTCCGGTAGGGCCGTGGCTCTGGCGACAGCTCCCACGCCCGAAGAGCCAGGAGGGAAAGCCGTGCCTCCTTGGAAAGCTCTTTGGCAGCCGCTCGCGTGGCCCCACAGCCCGTGGGGCTGCGGGCTTTCCGGCGGCCGTCAGCCTCGGCGACACCGGCGCCCACGTGGCGCCGCCGCGCCAGCCGGCGAAGCATTTTCCGGTAGGGCCGCGGCAATGGCGACAGCTCCCACGCCCGAAGAGCCAGGAGGGAAAGCCGTGCCTCCTTGAAAAGCTCTTTGGCAGCTGCTCGCGTGGCCCCACAGCCCGTGGGGCTGCGGGCTTTCCGGCGGCCGTCAGCCTCGGCGACACCGGTGCCCACGTGGCGCCGCCGCGCCAGCCTGCGAAGCATTTTCCGGTAGGGCCGCGGCTCTGGCGACAGCTCCCACGCCCGAAGAGCCAGGAGGGAAAGCCGTGCCTCGTTGGAAAGCTCTTCGGCAGCCGCTCGCGTGGCCCCACAGCCCGTGGGGCTGCGGGCTTTACAGCGGCCATCAACCTCGGCGACACCGGCGCCCACGTGGCGCCGCCGCGCCAGCCTGCAAAGCATTTTCCGGTAGGGCCGCGGCTCTGGCGACAGCTCCCACGCCCGAAGAGCCAGGAGGGAAAGCCGTGCCTCCTTGGAAAGCTCTTTGGCAGCCGCTCGCGTGGCCCCACAGCCCGTGGGGCTGCGGGCTTTCCGGCTGCCGTCAGCCTCGGCGACACCGGCGCCCACGTGGCGCCGCCGCGCCAGCCTGCGAAGCATTTTCCGGTAGGGCCGTGGCTCTGGCGACAGTTCCCACGCCCGAAGAGCCAGGAGGGAAAGCCGTGCCTCCTTGGAAAGCTCTTTGGCAGCCGCTCGCGTGGCCCCACAGCCCGTGGGGCTGCGGGCTTTCTGGCGGCCGTCAGCCTCGGCGACACCTGTAACCACGTGGCGCCGCCACGCCAGCCTGCGAAGCATTTTCCGGTAGGGCCGCGTCTCTGGCGACAGCTCCCACGCCCGAAGAGCCAGGAGGGAAAGCCGTGCCTCCTTGGAAAGCTCTTTGGCAGCCGCTGGCGTGGCCCCACAGCCCGTGGGGCTGCGGGCTTTCCGGCGGCCGTCAGCCTCGACGACACCGTTGCCCACGTGGCGCTGCCGCGCCAGCCTGCGAAGCATTTTCCGGTAGGGCCGCGGCTCTGGCGACAGCTCCCACACCCGAAGAGCCAGGAGGGAAAGCCGTGCCTCATTGGAAACCTCTTTGGCAGCCGCTCGCATGGCCCCACAGCCCGTGGGGCTGCGGGCTTTCCGGCGGCCGTCATCCCCGGCGACACCGGCGCCCACATGGCGCCGCCGCGCCAGACTGCGAAGCATTTTCCGGTAGGGCCGCGGCTCTGGCGACAGCTCCCACGCCCGAAGAGCCAGGAGGGAAAGCCGTGCCTCCTTGGAAAGCTCTTTCGCAGCCGCTCGCGTGGCCCCACAGCCCGTGGGGCCGCGGGCTTTCCGGCGGCCGTCAGCCTCGGCGACACCTGCAACCACGTGGCGCCGCCACGCCAGACTGCGAAGCACTTTCCGGTAGGGCCGCGGCTCTGGCGACAGCTCCCACGCCCGAAGAGCCAGGAGGGAAAGCCGTGCGTCATTGGAAAGTTCTTTGGCAGCCGCTCGCGTGGCCCCACAGCCCGTGGGGCTGTGGGCTTTCCGGCGGCCGTCAGCCTCGGCGACAGCGGCGCCCATGTGGCGCCGCCGCGCCAGCCTGCGAAGCATTTTCCGGTAGGGCCGCGGCTCTGGCGACAGCTCCCACGCCCGAAGAGCCAGGAGGGAAAGCCGTGCCTCATTGGAAAGCTCTTTGGCAGCCGCTCGCGTAGCCCCACAGCCCGTGGGGCTGCGGGCTTTCTGGCAGCCGTCAGCCTTGGCGACACCGGCGCCCACGTGGCGCAGCCACGCCAGCTTGCGAAGCATTTTCCGGTAGGGCCACGGATCTGGCGACTGCTCCCACGCCCGAAGAGCCAGGAGAGAAAGACGTGCCTCGTTGGAAAGCTCTTTGGCAGCCGCTCGCGTGGCCCCACAGCTCGTGGGGCTGCGGGCTTTCCGGCGGAAGTCAGCCTCCCCGCCAACGGCGCCCACGTGGCGCCGCCGCGCCAGCCTGTGAAGCATTTTCCGGTAGGGCCGTGGCTCTGGCGACAGCTCCCACGCCCGAAGAGCCAGGAGGGAAAGCCGTGCCTCGTTGGAAAGCTCTTTGGCAGCCGCTCGCGTAGCCCCACAACCCGTGGGGCCGCGGGATTTCCGGCGGCCGTCAGCCTCGGCGACACCGGCGCCCACGTGGCGCCGCCACGCCAGACTGCGAAGCATTTTCCGGTAGGGCCGCGGCTCTGGCGACAGCTCCCACGCCCGAAGAGCCAGGAGGGAAAGCCGTGCCTCGTTGGAAAGCTCTTTGGCAGCCGCTCGCGTGGCCCCACAGCCCGTGGGGCTGTGGGATTTCTGGCGCCCATCAGCCTCGGCGACACCGGCGCCCACGTGGCGCCGCCGCGCCAGCCTGCGAAGCATTTTCCAGTAGGGCCGTGGCTCTGGCGACAGCTCCCACGCCCGAAGAGCCAGGAGGGAAAGCCGTGCCTACTTGGAAAGCCCTTTGGCAGCCGCTCGCGTGGCCCCGCAGCCCGTGGGGCTGCGGGCTTTCCGGCGCCCGTCAGCCTCGGCGACACCGGCGCCCACGTGGCGCCGCCGCGCCAGCCTGCGAAGCATTTTCCGGTAGGGCCGCGGCTCTGGTGACAGCTCCCACGCCCGAAGAGCCAGGAGGGAAAGCCGTGCCTCCTTGGAAAGCCCTTTGGCAGCTGCTCGCGTGGCCCCACAGCCCGTGGGGCTGCGGGCTTTCCGGCGGCCGTCAGCCTCGGCGACACCGGTGCCCACGTGGCGCCGCCACGCCAGCCTGCGAAGCATTTTCCGGTAGGGCCGTGGCTCTGGCGACAGCTCCCACGCCCGAAGAGCCAGGAGGGAAAGTCGTGCCTCGTTAGAAAGCTCTTTGGCAGCCGCTCGCGTGGCCCCACAGCCCGTGGGGCCGCGGGCTTTCCGGCGGCCGTCAGATTCGGCGAAACCGGCGCCCACGTGTCGCCGCCGCGCCAGCCTGCGAAGCATTTTCCGGTAGGGCCGCGGCTCTGGCGACAGCTCCCACGCCCGAAGAGCCAGGAAGGAAAGCCGTGCCTCGCTGGAAAGCTCTTTGGCAACCGCTGGCGTGGCCCCACAGCCCGTGGGGCTGCGGGCTTTCCAGCGGCTGTCAGCCTTGGAGACACCTGCGACCACATGGCGCCCCCGCGCCAGCCTGTGAAGCATTTTCCGGTAGGGCCGCGGCTCTGGCGACAGCTCCCACGCCCGAAGAGCCAGGAGGGAAAGCCGTGCCTCGTTGGAAAGCTCTTTGGCAGCCGCTCGCGTGGCCCCACAGCCCGTGGGGCTGTGGGCTTTCCGGCGGCCGTCAGCCTCCCCGCCACCGGCGCCCACGTGGCGCTGCCGCGCCAGCCTGCAAAGCATTTTCCAGTAGGGCCACGGCTCTGGCGACAGCTCCCACGCCCGAAGAGCCAGGAGGGAAAGACGTGCCTATTTGGAAAGCTCTTTGGCAGCCGCTCGCGTGGCCCCATAGCTCGTGGGCCTGCGGGCTTTCCGGCTGCCGTCAGCCTCGGCGACACCGGCGCCCACGTGGCGCCGCCGCGCCAGCCTGCGAAGCATTTTCCGGTAGGGCCGCGGCTCTGGCGACAGCTCCCACGCCCGAAGAGCCAGGAGGGAAAGCCATGCCTCATTGGAAAGCTCTTAGGCAGCCGCTCGCGTGGCCCCACAGCCCGTGGGGCTGCGGGCTTTCTGGCGGCCATCAGCCTCGGCCACACCAGCGCCCACGTGGCGCCGCCGCGCCAGCCTGCGAAGCATTTTCCGGTAGGGCCGCGGCTCTGGCGACAGCTCCCACGCCCGAAGAGCCAGGAGGGAAAGCCGTGCCTCGTTGGAAAGCTCTTTGGCAGCCGCTCGCGTGGCCCCACAGCCCGTGGGGCTGCGGGCTTTCCGGCGGCCGTCAGCCTCCCCGCCACCGGCGCCCACGTGGCGCTGCCGCGCCAGCCTGCAAAGCATTTTCCAGTAGGGCCACGGCTCTGGCGACAGCTCCCACGCCCGAAGAGCCAGGAGGGAAAGACGTGCCTATTTGGAAAGCTCTTGGGCAGCCGCTCGCGTGGCCCCATAGCTCGTGGGCCTGCGGGCTTTCAGGCGGCCGTCAGCCTCGGCGACACCGGCGCCCACGTGACGCCGCCGCGCCAGCCTGCGAAGCATTTTCCGGTAGGGCCGCGGCTCTGGCGACAGCTCCCACACCCGAAGAGCCAGGAGGGAAAGCCGTGCCTCATTGGAAACCTCTTAGGCAGCCGCTCGCGTGGCCCCACAGCCCGTGGGGCTGCGGGCTTTCTGGCGGCCGTCAGCCTCGGCGACACCGGCGCCCACGTGGCGCCCCTGCACCAGCCTGCGAAGCAGTT
This sequence comes from Rissa tridactyla, assembly GCF_028500815.1. Taxonomy (NCBI): domain Eukaryota; kingdom Metazoa; phylum Chordata; class Aves; order Charadriiformes; family Laridae; genus Rissa; species Rissa tridactyla. The sequence continues at coordinate 31,741 of NC_071468.1, read as the reverse complement.
TCCGATAGGGCCGTGGCTCTGGCGACAGCTCCCACGCCCGAAGAGCCAAGAAAGAAAGCCGTGCCTTCTTGGAAAACCCTTTGGCAGCCGCTCGCGTGGCCCCACAGCCCGTGGGGCTGCGGGCTTTCTGGCGGCCGTCAGCCTCGGCGACACCGGCGCCCACGTGGCGCCGCCGCGCCAGCCTGCGAAGCATTTTCCAGTAGGGCCGCGGCTCTGGCGACAGCTCCCACGCCCGAAGAGCCAAGAAAGAAAACCGTGCCTTCTTGGAAAACCCTTTGGCAGCCGCTCGCGTGGCCCCACAGCCCGTGGGGCTGCGGGCTTTCTGGCGGCCGTCAGCCTCAGCGACACCGGCGCCCACGTGGCGCCGCCGCGCCAGCCTGCGAAGCATTTTCCAGTAGGGCCGCGGCTCTGGCGACAGCTCCCACGCCCGAAGAGCCAGGAGGGAAAGCCGTGCCTCGTTGGAAAACTCTTTGGCAGCCGCTCGCGTGGCCCCACAGCCCGTGGGGCTGCGGGCTTTCCGGCTGCCGTCAGCCTCGGCGACACCAGCGCCGACATGGCGCCGCCGCGCCAGACTGCGAAGCATTTTCCGGTAGGGCCGCGGCTCTGGCGACAGCTCCCACGCCCGAAGAGCCAGGAGGGAAAGCCGTGCCTCCTTGGAAAGCTCTTTAGCAGCCGCTCACGTGGCCCCACAGCCCATGGGGCCGCGGGCTTTCCGGCGGCCGTCAGCCTCGGCGACACCTGCAACCACGTGGCGCCGCCGCGCCAGCCGGCGAAGCATTTTCCCGTAGTGCCGCGGCAATGGCGACAGTTCCCACGCCCGAAGAGCCAGGAGGGAAAGCCGTGCCTCCTTGGAAAGCTCTTTGGCAGCCGCTCGCGTGGCCCCACAGCCCGTGGGGCTGCGGGCTTTCCGGCGGCCGTCAGCCTCGGCGACACCGGCGCCCACGTGGCGCCGCCGCGCCAGCCTGCGAAGCATTTTCCGGTAGGGCCGCGGCTCTGGCGACAGCTCCCACGCCCGAAGAGCCAGGAGGGAAAGCCATGCCTCCTTGGAAAGCTCTTTGGCAGCCGCTCGCGTGGCCCCACAGCCCGTGGGGCTGTGGGCTTTCCGGCGGCCGTCAGCCTCGGGGACACCGGCGCCCACGTGGCGCCGCCGCGCCAGCCTGCAAAGCATTTTCCGATAGGGCCGTGGCTCTGGCGACAGCTCCCACGCCCGAAGAGCCAGGAGGGAAAGCCGTGCCTCCTTGAAAAGCTCTTTGGCAGCCGCTCGCGTGGCCCCACAGCCCGTGGGGCTGCGGGCTTTCCAGCGGCCGTCAGCCTCGGCGACACCGGCGCCCACGTGGCGCCGCCGCGCCAGCCTACGAAGCATTTTCCGGTAGGGCCGTGGCTCTGGCGACAGCTCCCATGCCCGAAGAGCCAGGAGGGAAAGCCGTGCCTCGTTGGAAAGCTCTTTGGCAGCCGCTCGCGTGGCCCCACAGCCCGTGGGGCTGCGGGCTTTCCGGCGGCCGTCAGCCTCGGCGACACCGGCGCCCACGTGGCGCCGCCGCGCCAGCCTGCGAAGCATTTTCCGGTAGGGCCGCGGCTCTGGCGACAGCTACCACGCCCGAAGAGCCAGGAGGGAAAGCCGTGCCTCCTTGGAAAGCTCTTTGGCAGCCGCTCGCGTGGCCCCACAGCCCGTGGGGCTGTGGGCTTTCCGGCGGCCGTCAGCCTCGGGGACACCGGCGCCCACGTGGCGCCGCCGCGCCAGCCTGCAAAGCATTTTCCGGTAGGGCCGTGGCTGTGGCGACAGCTCCCATGCCCGAAGAGCCAGGAGGGAAAGCCGTGCCTCCTTGGAAAGCTCTTTGGCAGCCACTCGCGTGGCCCCACAGCCCGTGGGGCTGCGGGCTTTCCGGCGCCCGTCAGCCTCGGGGACACCGGCGCCCACGTGGCGCCGCCGCGCCAGCCTGCAAAGCATTTTCCGGTAGGGCCGTGGCTGTGGCGACAGCTCCCACGCCCGAAGAGCCAGGAGGGAAAGCCGTGCCTCCTTGGAAAGCTCTTTGGCAGCCGCTCGCGTGGCCCCACAGCTCGTGGGGCTGCGGGCTTTCCGGCTGCCGTGAGCCTCGGCGACACCGGCGCCCACGTGGCGCCGCCGCGCCAGCCGGCGAAGCATTTTCCAGTAGGGCCGTGGCTCTGGCGACAGTTCCCACGCCCGAAGAGCCAGGAGGGAAAGCCGTGCCTCCTTGGAAAGCTCTTTGGCAGCCGCTCGCGTGGCCCCACAGTCCGTGGGGCTGCGGGCTTTCTGGCGGCCGTCAGCCTCGGCGACACCTGCAACCACGTGGCGCCGCCGCGCCAGCCTGCGAAGCATTTTCCGGTAGGGCCGCGGCTCTGGCGACAGCTCCCACACCCGAAGAGCCAGGAGGGAAAGCCGTGCCTCATTGGAAACCTCTTTGGCAGCCGCTCGCATGGCCCCACAGCCCGTGGGGCTGCGGGCTTTCCGGCGGCCGTCAGCCTCGGCGACACCGGCGCCCACGTGGCGCCACCGCGCCAGCCTGCGAAGCATTTTCCGGTAGGGCCGCGGCTCTGGCGACAGCTCCCACGCCCGAAGAGCCAGGAGGGAAAGCCGTGCCTCCTTGGAAAGCTCTTTGGCAGCCGCTCGCGTGGCCCCACAGCCCGTGGGGCTGCGGGCTTTCCGGCTGCCGTCAGCCTCGGCGACACTGGCGCCCACATGGCGCCGCCGCGCCAGACTGCGAAGCATTTTCCGGTAGGGCCGCGGCTCTGGCGACAGCTCCCACGCCCGAAGAGCCAGGAGGGAAAGCCGTGCCTCCTTGGAAAGCTCTTTAGCAGCCGCTCACGTGGCCCCACAGCCCGTGGGGCCGCGGGCTTTCCGGCGGCCGTCAGCCTCGGCGACACCTGCAACCACGTGGCGCCGCCACGCCAGACTGCGAAGCACTTTCTGGTAGGGCCGCGGCTCTGGCGACAGCTCCCACGCCCGAAGAGCCAGGAGGGAAAGCCGTGCGTCATTGGAAAGCTCTTTGGCAGCCGCTCGCGTGGCCCCACAACCCGTGGGGCTGTGGGCTTTCCGGCGGCCGTCAGCCTCGGCGACACTGGCGCCCACGTGGCGCCGCCGCGCCAGCCTGCAAAGCATTTTCCGGTAGGGCCGTGGCTGTGGCGACAGCTCCCACGCCCGAAGAGCCAGGAGGGAAAGCCGTGCCTCCTTGGAAAGCTCTTTGGCAGCCGCTCGCGTGGCCCCACAGCCCGTGGGGCTGTGGGCTTTCCGGCGGCCGTCAGCCTCGGGGACACCGGTGCCCACGTGGCGCCGCCGCGCCAGCCTGCAAAGCATTTTCCGGTAGGGCCGTGGCTGTGGCGACAGCTCCCACGCCCGAAGAGCCAGGAGGGAAAGCCGTGCCTCCTTGGAAAGCTCTTTGGCAGCCGCTCGCGTGGCACCACAGCCCGTGGGGCTGCGGGCTTTCCAGCGGCCGTCAGCCTCGGCGACACCGGCGCCCACGTGGCGCCGCCGCGCCAGCCTGCGAAGCATTTTCCGGTAGGGCCGTGGCTCTGGCGACAGCTCCCACGCCCGAAGAGCCAGGAGGGAAAGCCGTGCCTCGTTGGAAAGCTCTTTGGCAGCCACTCGCGTGGCCACACAGCCCGTGAGGCTGTGGGCTTTCCGGCGGCCGTCAGCCTCGGCGACACCGGCGCCCACGTGGCGCTGCCGCGCCAGCCTGCAAAGCATTTTCCGGTAGGGCCGTGGCTGTGGCGACAGCTCCCACGCCCGAAGAGCCAGGAGGGAAAGCCGTGCCTCCTTGGAAAGCCCTTTGGCAGCCACTCGCGTGGCCCCACAGCCCGTGGGGCTGCTGGCTTTCCGACGCCCGTCAGCCTCGGGGACACCGGCGCCCACGTGGCGCCGCCGCGCCAGCCTGCAAAGCATTTTCCGGTAGGGCCGTGGCTGTGGCGACATCTCCCACGCCCGAAGAGCCAGGAGGGAAAGCCGTGCCTCGTTGGAAAGCTCTTTGGCAGCCGCTCGCGTGGCCCCACAGCCCGTGGGGCTGCGGGCTTTCCAGGGGCCGTCAGCCTCGGCGACACCGGCGCCCACGTGGCGCCCCTGCGCCAGCCTGCGAAGCAGTTTCCGATAGGGCCGTGGCTCTGGCGACAGCTCCCACGCCCGAAGAGCCAAGAAAGAAAGCCGTGCCTTCTTGGAAAACCCTTTGGCAGCCGCTCGCGTGGCCCCACAGCCCGTGGGGCTGCGGGCTTTCCGGCGGCCGTCAGCCTCGGCGACACCGGCGCCCACGTGGCGCCGCCGCGCCAGCCTGCGAAGCATTTTCCAGTAGGGCCGCGGCTCTGGCGACAGCTCCCACGCCCGAAGAGCCAGGAGGGAAAGCCGTGCCTCGTTGGAAAGCTCTTTGGCAGCCGCTCGCGTGGCCCCACAGCCCGTGGGGCTGCGGGCTTTCCGGCGGCCGTCAGCCTCGGCGACACCGGCGCCCACGTGGCGCCACCGCGCCAGCCTGCGAAGCATTTTCTGGTAGGGCCGCGGCTCTGGCGACAGCTCCCACGCCCGAAGAGCCAGGAGGGAAAGCCGTGCCTCCTTGGAAAGCTCTTTGGCAGCCGCTCACGTGGCCCCACAGCCCGTGGGGCCGCGGGCTTTCCGGCGGCCGTCAGCCTCGGCGACACCTGCAACCACGTGGCGCCGCCGCGCCAGCCTGCAAAGCATTTTCCGGTAGGGCCGTGGCTGTGGCGACAGCTCCCATGCCCGAAGAGCCAGGAGGGAAAGCCGTGCCTCGTTGGAAAGCTCTTTGGCAGCCACTCGCGTGGCCACACAGCCCGTGAGGCTGTGGGCTTTCCGGCGGCCGTCAGCCTCGGCGACACCGGCGCCCACGTGGCGCCGCCGCGCCAGCCTGCAAAGCATTTTCCGGTAGGGCCGTGGCTGTGGCGACAGCTCCCACGCCCGAAGAGCCAGGAGGGAAAGCCGTGCCTCCTTGGAAAGCTCTTTGGCAGCCACTCGCGTGGCCCCACAGCCCGTGGGGCTGCGGGCTTTCCGGCTGCCGTCAGCCTCGGGGACACCGGCGCCCACGTGGCGCCGCCGCGCCAGCCTGCAAAGCATTTTCCGGTAGGGCCGTGGCTGTGGCGACAGCTCCCACGCCCGAAGAGCCAGGAGGGAAAGCCGTGCCTCGTTGGAAAGCTCTTTGGCAGCCGCTCGCGTGGCCCCACAGCCCGTGGGGCTGCGGGCTTTCCAGGGGCCGTCAGCCTCGGCGACACCGGCGCCCACGTGGCGCCCCTGCGCCAGCCTGCGAAGCAGTTTCCGATAGGGCCGTGGCTCTGGCGACAGCTCCCACGCCCGAAGAGCCAAGAAAGAAAGCCGTGCCTTCTTGGAAAACCCTTTGGCAGCCGCTCGCGTGGCCCCACAGCCCGTGGGGCTGCGGGCTTTCTGGCGGCCGTCAGCCTCGGCGACACCGGCGCCCACGTGGCGCCGCCGCGCCAGCCTGCGAAGTATTTTCCAGTAGGGCCGCGGCTCTGGCGACAGCTCCCACGCCCGAAGAGCCAGGAGGGAAAGCCGTGCCTCGTTGGAAAGCTCTTTGGCAGCCGCTCGTGTGGCCCCACAGCCCGTGGGGCTGCGGGCTTTCCGGCGGCCGTCAGCCTCGGCGACACCGGCGCCCACGTGGCGCCACCGCGCCAGCCTGCGAAGCATTTTCTGGTAGGGCCGCGGCTCTGGCGACAGCTCCCACGCCCGAAGAGCCAGGAGGGAAAGCCGTGCCTCCTTGGAAAGCTCTTTGGCAGCCGCTCACGTGGCCCCACAGCCCGTGGGGCCGCGGGCTTTCCGGCGGCCGTCAGCCTCGGCGACACCTGCAACCACGTGGCGCCGCCACGCCAGACTGCGAAGCACTTTCCAGTAGGGCCGCGGCTCTGGCGACAGCTCCCACGCCCGAAGAGCCAGGAGGGAAAGCCGTGCGTCATTGGAAAGCTCTTTGGCAGCCGCTCGCGTGGCCCCACAGCCCGTGGGGCTGTGGGCTTTCCGGCGGCCGTCAGCCTCGGCGACACCGGCGCCCACGTGGCGCCGCCGCGCCAGCCTGCAAAGCATTTTCCGGTAGGGCCGTGGCTGTGGCGACAGCTCCCACGCCCGAAGAGCCAGGAGGGAAAGCCGTGCCTCGTTGGAAAGCTCTTTGGCAGCCGCTCGCGTGGCCCCACAGCCCGTGGGGCTGCGGGCTTTCCAGCGGCCGTCAGCCTCGGCGACACCGGCGCCCACGTGGCGCCGCCGCGCCAGCCTGCGAAGCATTTTCCGGTAGGGCCGCGGCTCTGGCGACAGCTCCCACGCCCGAAGAGCCAGGAGGGAAAGCCGTGCCTCCTTGGAAAGCTCTTTGGCAGCCACTCGCGTGGCCCCACAGCCCGTGGGGCTGCGGGTTTTCCGGTGCCCGTCAGCCTCGGCGACACCGGCGCCCACGTGTCGCCGCCGCGCCAGCCGGCGAAGCATTTTCCGGTAGCGCCGCGGCAATGGCGACAGCTCCCACGCCCGAAGAGCCAGGAGGGAAAGCCGTGCCTCCTTGAAAAGCTCTTTGGCAGCCGCTCGCATGGCCCCACAGCCCGTGGGGCTGCGGGCTTTCCGGCGCCCGTCAGCCTCGGCGACACCGGCGCCCACGTGGCGCCGCCGCGCCAGCCGGCGAAGCATTTTCCGGTAGCGCCGCGGCAATGGCGACAGCTCCCACGCCCGAAGAGCCAGGAGGGAAAGCCGTGCCTCCTTGAAAAGCTCTTTGGCAGCCGCTCGCGTGGCCCCACAGCCCGTGGGGCTGCGGGCGTTCCGGCGGCCGTCAGCCTCGGCGACACCGGCGCCCACGTGGCGCCGCCGCGCCAGCCTGCGAAGCATTTTCTGGTAGGGCCGCGGCTCTGGCAACAGCTCCCACGCCCGAAGAGCCAGGAGGGAAAGCCGTGCCTCGTTGGAAAGCTCTTCGGCAGCCGCTGGCGTGGCCCCACAGCCCGTGGGGCTGCGGGCTTTCTTGCGGCCGTCAGCCTCGGCGACACCGGCGCCCACGTGGCGCCACCGCGCCAGCCTGCGAAGCATTTTCCGGTAGGGCCGCGGCTCTGGCGACAGCTCCCACGCCCGAAGAGCCAGGAGGGAAAGCCGTGCCTCGTTGGAAAGCTCTTTGGCAGCCGCTCGCGTGGCCCCACAGCCCGTGGGGCTGCGGGCTTTCCGGCTGCCGTCAGCCTCGGCGACACCTGCAACCACGTGGCGCCGCCACGCCAGACTGCGAAGCACTTTCCAGTAGGGCCGCGGCTCTGGCGACAGCTCCCACGCCCGAAGAGCTAGGAGGGGAAGCCGTGCCTCCTTGGAAAGCTCTTTGGCAGCCGCTCGCGTGGCCCCACAGCCCGTGGGGCTGTGGGCTTTCCGGCGGCCGTCAGCCTCGGGGACACCGGCGCCCACGTGGCGCCGCCGCGCCAGCCTGCAAAGCATTTTCCGGTAGGGCCGTGGCTGTGGCGACAGCTCCCACGCCCGAAGAGCCAGGAGGGAAAGCCGTGCCTCCTTGGAAAGCTCTTTGGCAGCCGCTCGCGTGGCCCCACAGCCCGTGGGGCTGCGGGCTTTCCAGCGGCCGTCAGCCTCGGCGACACCGGCGCCCACGTGGCGCCGCCGCGCCAGCCTGCGAAGCATTTTCCGGTAGGGCCGTGGCTCTGGCGACAGCTCCCACGCCCGAAGAGCCAGGAGGGAAAGCCGTGCCTCCTTGGAAAGCTCTTTGGCAGCCACTCGCGTGGCCACACAGCCCGTGGGGCTGCGGGCTTTCCGGCGGCCGTCAGCCTCGGGGACACCGGCGCCCACGTGGCGCCGCCGCGCCAGCCGGCGAAGCATTTTCCGGTAGCGCCGCGGCAATGGCGACAGCTCCCACGCCCGAAGAGCCAGGAGGGAAAGCCGTGCCTCCTTGAAAAGCTCTTTGGCAGCCGCTCGCATGGCCCCACAGCCCGTGGGGCTGCGGGCTTTCCGGCGCCCGTCAGCCTCGGCGACACCGGCGCCCACGTGGCGCCGCCGCGCCAGCCTGCGAAGCATTTTCCGGTAGCGCCGCGGCAATGGCGACAGCTCCCACGCCCGAAGAGCCAGGAGGGAAAGCCGTGCCTCCTTGAAAAGCTCTTTAGCAGCCGCTCGCGTGGCCCCACAGCCCGTGGGGCTGCGGGCTTTCCGGCGGCCGTCAGCCTCGGCGACACCGGCGCCCACGTGGCGCCGCCGCGCCAGCCTGCGAAGCATTTTCTGGTAGGGCCGCGGCTCTGGCGACAGCTCCCACGCCCGAAGAGCCAGGAGGGAAAGCCGTGCCTCGTTGGAAAGCTCTTTGGCAGCCGCTCGCGTGGCCCCACAGCCCGTGGGGCTGCGGGCTTTCCGGCGGAAGTCAGCCCCCCCGCCAACAGCGCCCACGTGGCGCCGCCGCGCCAGCCTGCAAAGCATTTTCCGGTAGGGCCACGGCTCTGGCGACAGCTCCCACGCCCGAAGAGCCAGGAGGGAAAGCCGTGCCTCGTTGGAAAGCTCTTCGGCAGCCGCTCGCGTGGCCCCACAGCCCGTGGGGCTGCGGGCTTTCCAGCGGCCATCAACCTCGGCGACACCGGCGCCCACGTGGCGCCGCCGCGACAGCCTGCAAAGCATTTTCCGGTAGGGCCACGGCTCTGGCGACAGCTCCCACGCCCGAAGAGCCAGGAGGGAAAGCCGTGCCTCCTTGGAAAGCTCTTTGGCAGCCGCTCGCGTGGCCCCACAGCTCGTGGGGCTGCGGGCTTTCCGGCTGCCGTCAGCCTCGGCGACACCGGCGCCCACGTGGCGCCGCCGCGCCAGCCTGCGAAGCATTTTCCGGTAGGGCCGTGGCTCTGGCGACAGTTCCCACGCCCGAAGAGCCAGGAGGGAAAGCCGTGCCTCCTTGGAAAGCTCTTTGGCAGCCGCTCGCGTGGCCTCACAGCCCGTGGGGCTGCGGGCTTTCTGGCCGCCGTCAGCCTCGGCGACACCTGCAACCACGTGGCGCCGCCGCGCCAGCCTGCGAAGCATTTTCCGGTAGGGCCGCGTCTCTGGCGACAGCTCCCACGCCCGAAGAGCCAGGAGGGAAAGCCGTGCCTCCTTGGAAAGCTCTTTGGCAGCCGCTCGCGTGGCCCCACAGCCCGTGGGGCTGCGGGCTTTCCGGCGGCCGTCAGCCTCGGCGACACCGGCGCCCACGTGGCGCCGCCGCGCCAGCCTGCGAAGCATTTTCCGGTAGGGCCGCGGCTCTGGCGACAGCTCCCACACCCGAAGAGCCAGGAGGGAAAGCCGTGCCTCATTGGAAACCTCTTTGGCAGCCGCTCGCATGGCCCCACAGCCCGTGGGGCTGCGGGCTTTCCGGCGGCCGTCAGCCTCGGCGACACCGGCGCCCACGTGGCGCCCCTGCGCCAGCCTGCGAAGCAGTTTCCGATAGGGCCGTGGCTCTGGCGACAGCTCCCACGCCCGAAGAGCCAAGAGGGAAAGCCGTGCCTCCTTGGAAAGCTCTTTGGCAGCCGCTCGCGTGGCCCCACAGCCCGTGGGGCTGCGGGCTTTCTGGCGGCCGTCAGCCTCGGCGACACCGGCGCCCACGTGGCGCCGCCGCACCAGCCTGCGAAGCATTTTCCAGTAGGGCCGCGGCTCTGGCGACAGCTCCCACGCCCGAAGAGCCAGGAGGGAAAGCCGTGCCTCGTTGGAAAGCTCTTTGGCAGCCGCTCGCGTGGCCCCACAGCCCGTGGGGCTGCGGGCTTTCCGGCGGCCGTCAGCCTCGGTGACACCAGCGCCCATGTGGCGCCGCCACGCCAGCCTGCGAAGCATTTTCCGGTAGGGCCGCGGCTCTGGCGACAGCTCCCACGCCCGAAGAGCCAGGAGGGAAAGCCGTGCCTCCTTGGAAAGCTCTTCGGCAGCCGCTCACGTGGCCCCACAGCCCGTGGGGCTGCGGGCTTTCCGGCGGCCGTCAGCCTCGGCGACACCGGCGCCCACGTGGCGCCGCCGCGCCAGCCTGCGAAGCATTTTCCGGTAGGGCCGCGGCTCTGGCGACAGCTCCCACACCCGAAGAGCCAGGAGGGAAAGCTGTGCCTCCTTGGAAAGCTCTTTGGCAGCCGCTCGCGTGGCCCCGCAGCCCGTGGGGCTGCGGGCTTTCCGGCGGCCGTCAGCCTCGGCAACACCGGCGCCCACGTGGCGCCGCTGCGCCAGCCTGCGAAGCAGTTTCCGATAGGGCCGTGGCTCTGGCGACAGCTCCCACGCCCGAAGAGCCAGGAGGGAAAGCCGTGCCTCCTTGGAAAGCCCTTTGGCAGCCGCTCACGTGGCCCCACAGCCCGTGGGGCTGCGGGCTTTCCAGCGCCCGTCAGCCTCGGCGACACCGGCGCCCACGTGGCGCCGCCGCGCCAGCCTGCAAAGCATTTTCCAGTAGGGCCGCGGCTCTGGCGACAGCTCCCACGCCCGAAGAGCCAGGAGGGAAAGCCGTGCCTCGTTGGAAAGCTCTTTGGTCGCCGCTCGCGTGGCCCCACAGCCCGTGGGGCTGCGGGCTTTCCGGCGGCCGTCAGCCTCGGCGACACCGGCGCCCACGTGGCGCCGCCGCGCCAGCCTGCGAAGCATTTTCCAGTAGGGCCGCGGCTCTGGCGACAGCTCCCACGCCCGAAGAGCCAGGAGGGAAAGCCGTGCCTCCTTGGAAAACCCTTCGGCAGCCGCTCGCGTGGCCCTACAGCCCGTGGGGCTGCGGGCTTTCCAGCGGCCGTCAGCCTCGGCGACACCGGCGCCCACGTGGCGCCGCCGCGCCAGCCTGCAAAGCATTTTCCGGTAGGGCCGTGGCTCTGGCGACAGCTCCCACGCCCGAAGAGCCAGGAGGGAAAGCCGTGCCTCGTTGGAAAGCTCTTTGGCAGCCGCTCGCATGGCCCCACAGCCCGTGGGGCTGCGGGCTTTCCGGTGGCCGTCAGCCTCGGCGACACCGGCGCCCACGTGGCGCCGCCGCGCCAGCCTGCGAAGCATTTTCCGATAGGGCCGCGTCTCTGGCGACAGCTCCCACGCACGAAGAGCCAGGAGGAAAAGCCGTGCCTCCTTGGAAAGCTCTTTGGCAGCCGCTCGCGTGGCCCCACAGCCCGTGGGGCTGCGGGCTTTCCGGCGGCCGTCAGCCTCGGCGACACCGGCGCCCACGTGGCGCCCCTGCGCCAGCCTGCGAAGCAGTTTCCGATAGGGCCGTGGCTCTGGCGACAGCTCCCACGCCCGAAGAGCCAAGAGGGAAAGCCGTGCCTCCTTGGAAAGCCCTTTGGCAGCCGCTCGCGTGGCCCCACAGCCCGTGGGGCTGCGGGCTTTCTGGCGGCCGTCAGCCTCTGCGACACCGGCGCCCACGTGGCGCCGCTGCGCCAGCCTGCGAAGCATTTTCCAGTAGGGCCGCGGCTCTGGCGACAGCTCCCACGCCCGAAGAGCCAGGAGGGAAAGCCGTGCCTCGTTGGAAAGCTCTTTGGCAGCCGCTCGCGTGGCCCCACAGCCCGTGGGGCTGCGGGCTTTCCGGCGGCCGTCAGCCTCGGCGACACCGGCGCCCACGTGGCGCCACCGCGCCAGCCTGCGAAGCATTTTCCGGTAGGGCCACGGCTCTGGCGACAGCTCCCACGCCCGAAGAGCCAGGAGGGAAAGCCGTGCCTCATTGGAAAGCTCTTTGGCAGCCGCTCGCGTGGCCCCACAGCCCGTGGGGCTGCGGGCTTTCCGACGGCCGTCAGCCTCGGCGACACGGGCACCCACGTGGCGCCGCCGCGCCAGCCTGCAAAGCATTTTCCGGTAGCGCCGTGGCTCTGGCGACAGCTCCCACGCCCGAAGAGCCAGGAGGGAAAGCCGTGCCTCGTTGGAAAGCTCTTTGGCAGCCACTCGCGTGGCCCCACAGCCCGTGGGGCTGCGGGCTTTCCGGCGGCCGTCAGCCTCGGTGACACCAGCGCCCATGTGGCGCCGCCACGCCAGCCTGCGAAGCATTTTCCGGTAGGGCCGCGGCTCTGGCGACAGCTCCCACGCCCGAAGAGCCAGGAGGGAAAGCCGTGCCTCCTTGGAAAGCTCTTCGGCAGCCGCTCACGTGGCCCCACAGCCCGTGGGGCTGCGGGCTTTCCAGCGGCCGTCAGCCTCGGCGACACCGGCGCCCACGTGGCGCCGCCGCGCCAGCCTGCGAAGCATTTTCCGGTAGGGCCGCGGCTCTGGCGACAGCTCCCACACCCGAAGAGCCAGGAGGGAAAGCTGTGCCTCCTTGGAAAGCTCTTTGGCAGCCGCTCGCGTGGCCCCGCAGCCCGTGGGGCTGCGGGCTTTCCGGCGGCCGTCAGCCTCGGCAACACCGGCGCCCACGTGGCGCCGCTGCGCCAGCCTGCGAAGCAGTTTCCGATAGGGCCGTGGCTCTGGCGACAGCTCCCACGCCCGAAGAGCCAGGAGGGAAAGCCGTGCCTCCTTGGAAAGCCCTTTGGCAGCCGCTCACGTGGCCCCACAGCCCGTGGGGCTGCGGGCTTTCCGGCGCCCGTCAGCCTCGGCGACACCGGCGCCCACGTGGCGCCGCCGCGCCAGCCTGCAAAGCATTTTCCAGTAGGGCCGCGGCTCTGGCGACAGCTCCCACGCCCGAAGAGCCAGGAGGGAAAGCCGTGCCTCGTTGGAAAGCTCTTTGGTCGCCGCTCGCGTGGCCCCACAGCCCGTGGGGCTGCGGGCTTTCCGGCGGCCGTCAGCCTCGGCGACACCGGCGCCCACGTGGCGCCGCCGCGCCAGCCTGCGAAGCATTTTCCAGTAGGGCCGCGGCTCTGGCGACAGCTCCCACGCCCGAAGAGCCAGGAGGGAAAGCCGTGCCTCCTTGGAAAGCCCTTCGGCAGCCGCTCGCGTGGCCCTACAGCCCGTGGGGCTGCGGGCTTTCCAGCGGCCGTCAGCCTCGGCGACACCGGCGCCCACGTGGCGCCGCCGCGCCAGCCTGCAAAGCATTTTCCGGTAGCGCCGTGGCTCTGGCGACAGCTCCCACGCCCGAAGAGCCAGGAGGGAAAGCCGTGCCTCCTTGGAAAGCTCTTTGGCAGCCGCTCGCATGGCCCCACAGCCCGTGGGGCTGCGGGCTTTCCGGTGGCCGTCAGCCTCGGCGACACCGGCGCCCACGTGGCGCCGCCGCGCCACCCTGCGAAGCATTTTCCGATAGGGCCGCGTCTCTGGCGACAGCTCCCACGCACGAAGAGCCAGGAGGGAAAGCCGTGCCTCATTGGAAAGCTCTTTGGCAGCCGCTCGCGTGGCCCCACAGCCCGTGGGGCTGCGGGCTTTCCGGCTGCCGTCAGCCTCGGCGACACCGGCGCCCACATGGCGCCGCCGCGCCAGACTGCGAAGCATTTTCCGGTAGGGCCGCTGCTCTGGCGACAGCTCCCACGCCCGAAGAGCCAGGAGGGAAAGCCGTGCCTCCTTGGAAAGCTCTTTGGCAGCCGCTCACGTGGCCCCACAGCCCGTGGGGCCGCGGGCTTTCCGGCGGCCGTCAGCCTCGGCGACACCTGCAACCACGTGGCGCCGCCACGCCAGACTGCGAAGCACTTTCCGGTAGGGCCGCGGCTCTGGCGACAGCTCCCACGCCCGAAGAGCCAGGAGGGAAAGCCGTGCCTCATTGGAAAGCTCTTTGGCAGCCGCTCGCGTGGCCCCACAGCCCGTGGGGCTGTGAGTTTTCCGGCGGCCGTCAGCCTCGGCGACACCGGCGCCCACGTGGCGCCGCCGCGCCAGCCTGCGAAGCATTTTCCGGTAGGGCCGCGGCTCTGGCGACAGCTCCCACACCCGAAGAGCCAGGAGGGAAAGCTGTGCCTCATTGGAAACCTCTTTGGCAGCCGCTCGCATGGCCCCACAGCCCGTGGGGCTGCGGGCTTTACGGCGGCCGTCAGCCTCGGCGACACCGGCGCCCACGTGGCGCCGCTGCGCCAGCCTGCGAAGCAGTTTCCGATAGGGCCGTGGCTCTGGCGACAGCTCCCACGCCCGAAGAACCAAGAAGGAAAGCCGTGCCTCCTTGGAAAGCTCTTTGGCAGCCACTCGCGTGGCCCCACAGCCCGTGGGGCTGCGGGCTTTCCGGTGCCCGTCAGCCTCGGCGACACCGGCGCCCACGTGGCGCCACCGCGCCAGCCGGCGAAGCATTTTCCGGTAGCGCCGCGGCAATGGTGACAGCTCCCACGCCCGAAGAGCCAGGAGGGAAAGCCGTGCCTCCTTGAAAAGCTCTTTGGCAGCCGCTCGCATGGCCCCACAGCCCGTGGGGCTGCGGGCTTTCCGGCGCCCGTCAGCCTCGGCGACACCGGCGCCCACGTGGCGCCGCCGCGCCAGCCGGCGAAGCATTTTCCGGTAGCGCCGCGGCAATGGCGACAGCTCCCACGCCCGAAGAGCCAGGAGGGAAAGCCGTGCCTCCTTGAAAAGCTCTTTGGCAGCCGCTCGCGTGGCCCCACAGCCCGTGGGGCTGCGGGCGTTCCGGCGGCCGTCAGCCTCGGCGACACCGGCGCCCACGTGGCGCCGCCGCGCCAGCCTGCGAAGCATTTTCTGGTAGGGCCGCGGCTCTGGCGACAGCTCCCACGCCCGAAGAGCCAGGAGGGAAAGCCGTGCCTCGTTGGAAAGCTCTTCGGCAGCCGCTCGCGTGGCCCCACAGCCCGTGGGGCTGCGGGCTTTCCGGCGGCCGTCAGCCTCGGCGACACCGGCGCCCACGTGGCGCCACCGCGCCAGCCTGCGAAGCATTTTCCGGTAGGGCCGCGGCTCTGGCGACAGCTCCCACGCCCGAAGAGCCAGGAGGGAAAGCCGTGCCTCGTTGGAAAGCTCTTTGGCAGCCGCTCGCGTGGCCCCACAGCCCGTGGGGCTGTGGGCTTTCCGGCTGCCGTCAGCCTCGGCGACACCGGCGCCCACGTGGCGCCGCCACGCCAGACTGCGAAGCACTTTCCAGTAGGGCCGCGGCTCTGGCGACAGCTCCCACGCCCGAAGAGCTAGGAGGGGAAGCCGTGCCTCCTTGGAAAGCTCTTTGGCAGCCGCTCGCGTGGCCCCACAGCCCGTGGGGCTGTGGGCTTTCCGGCGGCCGTCAGCCTCGGCGACACCGGCGCCCACGTGGCGCCGCCGCGCCAGCCTGCAAAGCATTTTCCGGTAGGGCCGTGGCTGTGGCGACAGCTCCCACGCCCGAAGAGCCAGGAGGGAAAGCCGTGCCTCGTTGGAAAGCTCTTTGGCAGCCGCTCGCGTGGCCCCACAGCCCGTGGGGCTGCGGGCTTTCCAGCGGCCGTCAGCCTCGGCGACACCGGCGCCCACGTGGCGCCGCCGCGCCAGCCTGCGAAGCATTTTCCGGTAGGGCCGTGGCTCTGGCGACAGCTCCCACGCCCGAAGAGCCAGGAGGGAAAGCCGTGCCTCCTTGGAAAGCTCTTTGGCAGCCACTCGCGTGGCCACACAGCCCGTGGGGCTGCGGGCTTTCCGGCGGCCGTCAGCCTCGGGGACACCGGCGCCCACGTGGCGCCGCCGCGCCAGCCGGCGAAGCATTTTCCGGTAGCGCCGCGGCAATGGCGACAGCTCCCACGCCCGAAGAGCCAGGAGGGAAAGCCGTGCCTCCTTGAAAAGCTCTTTGGCAGCCGCTCGCATGGCCCCACAGCCCGTGGGGCTGCGGGCTTTCCGGCGCCCGTCAGCCTCGGCGACACCGGCGCCCACGTGGCGCCGCCGCGCCAGCCGGCGAAGCATTTTCCGGTAGCGCCGCAGCAATGGCGACAGCTCCCATGCCCGAAGAGCCAGGAGGGAAAGCCGTGCCTCCTTGAAAAGCTCTTTGGCAGCCGCTCGCGTGGCCCCACAGCCCGTGGGGCTGCGGGCTTTCCGGCGCCCGTCAGCCTCGGCGACACCGGCGCCCACGTGGCGCCGCCGCGCCAGCCTGCGAAGCATTTTCTGGTAGGGCCGCGGCTCTGGCGACAGCTCCCACGCCCGAAGAGCCAGGAGGGAAAGCCGTGCCTCGTTGGAAAGCTCTTCGGCAGCCGCTCGCGTGGCCCCACAGCCCGTGGGGCTGCGGGCTTTCCAGCGGTCGTCAGCCTCGGCGACACCGGCGCGCACGTGGCGCCGCCGCGCCAGCCTGCAAAGCATTTTCCGGTAGGGCCACGGCTCTGGCGACAGCTCCCACGCCCGAAGAGCCAGGAGGGAAAGCCGTGCCTCGTTGGAAAGCTCTTCGGCAGCCGCTCGCGTGGCCCCACAGCCCGTGGGGCTGCGGGCTTTCCAGCGGCCATCAACCTCGGCGACACCGGCGCCCACGTGGCGCCGCCGCACCAGCCTGCAAAGCATTTTCCGGTAGGGCCACGGCTCTGGCGACAGCTCCCACGCCCGAAGAGCCAGGAGGGAAAGCCGTGCCTCCTTGGAAAGCTCTTTGGCAGCCGCTCGCGTGGCCCCACAGCTCGTGGGGCTGCGGGCTTTCCGGCTGCCGTCAGCCTCGGCGACACCGGCGCCCACGTGGCGCCGCCGCGCCAGCCTGCGAAGCATTTTCCGGTAGGGCCGTGGCTCTGGCGACAGTTCCCACGCCCGAAGAGCCAGGAGGGAAAGCCGTGCCTCCTTGGAAAGCTCTTTGGCAGCCGCTGGCGTGGCCCCACAGCCCGTGGGGCTGCGGGCTTTCCGGCGGCCGTCAGCCTCGGCGACACCGGCGCCCACGTGGCGCCCGCCGCGCCAGCCTGCGAAGCATTTTCCGGTAGGGCCGCGGCTCTGGCGACAGCTCCCACACCCGAAGAGCCAGGAGGGAAAGCCGTGCCTCATTGGAAACCTCTTTGGCAGCCGCTCGCATGGCCCCACAGCCCGTGGGGCTGCGGGCTTTCCGGCGGCCGTCAGCCTCGGCGACACCGGCGCCCACGTGGCGCCCCTGCGCCAGCCTGCGAAGCAGTTTCCGATAGGGCCGTGGCTCTGGCGACAGCTCCCACGCCCGAAGAGCCAAGAGGGAAAGCCGTGCCTCCTTGGAAAACCCTTTGGCAGCCGCTCGCGTGGCCCCACAGCCCGTGGGGCTGCGGGCTTTCTGGCGGCCGTCAGCCTCGGCGACACCGGCGCCCACGTGGCGCCGCCGCACCAACCTGCGAAGCATTTTCCAGTAGGGCCGCGGCTCTGGCGACAGCTCCCACGCCCGAAGAGCCAGGAGGGAAAGCCGTGCCTCGTTGGAAAGCTCTTTGGCAGCCGCTCGCGTGGCCCTACAGCCCGTGGGGCTGCGGGCTTTCCGGCGGCCGTCAGCCTCGGCGACACCGGCGCCCTCGTGGCGCCACCGCGCCAGCCTGCGAAGCATTTTCCGGTAGGGCCGCGGCTCTGGCGACAGCTCCCACGCCCGAAGAGCCAGGAGGGAAAGCCGTGCCTCCTTGGAAAGCTCTTTGGCAGCCGCTCGCGTGGCCCCACAGCCCGTGGGGCTGCGGGCTTTCCGGCTGCCGTCAGCCTCGGCGACACCGGCGCCCACATGGCGCCGCCGCGCCAGACTGCGAAGCATTTTCCGGTAGGGCCGCGGCTCTGGCGACAGCTCCCATGCCCGAAGAGCCAGGAGGGAAAGCCGTGCCTCCTTGGAAAGCTCTTTAGCAGCCGCTCACGTGGCCCCACAGCTCGTGGGGCCGCGGGCTTTCCGGCGGCGTCAGCCTCGGCGACACCTGCAACCACGTGGCGCCGCCACGCCAGACTGCGAAGCACTTTCCGGTAGGGCCGCGGCTCTGGCGACAGCTCCCACGCCCGAAGAGCCAGGAGGGAAAGCCGTGCGTCATTGGAAAGCTCTTTGGCAGCCGCTCGCGTGGCCCCACAGCCCGTGGGGCTGTGGGCTTTCCGGCGGCCGTCAGCCTCGGGGACACCGGCGCCCACGTGGCGCCGCCGCGCCAGCCTGCAAAGCATTTTCCGGTAGGGCCGTGGCTGTGGCGACAGCTCCCACGCCCGAAGAGCCAGGAGGGAAAGCCGTGCCTCGTTGGAAAGCTCTTTGGCAGCCGCTCGCGTGGCCCCACAGCCCGTGGGGCTGCGGGCTTTCCAGCGGCCGTCAGCCTCGGCGACACCGGCGCCCACGTGGCGCCGCCGCGCCAGCCTGCGAAGCATTTTCCGGTAGGGCCGTGGCTCTGGCGACAGCTCCCACGCCCGAAGAGCCAGGAGGGAAAGCCGTGCCTCCTTGGAAAGCTCTTTGGCAGCCACTCGCGTGGCCACACAGCCCGTGGGGCTGCGGGCTTTCCGGCGCCCGTCAGCCTTGGCGACACCGGCGCCCACGTGGCGCCGCCGCGCCAGCCGGCGAAGCATTTTCCGGTAGCGCCGCGGCAATGGCGACAGCTCCCACGCCCGAAGAGCCAGGAGGGAAAGCCGTGCCTCCTTGAAAAGCTCTTTGGCAGCCGCTCGCGTGGCCCCACAGCCCGTGGGGCTGCGGGCTTTCCGGCGGCCGTCAGCCTCGGCGACACCGGCGCCCACGTGGCGCCTCCGCGCCAGCCTGCGAAGCATTTTCCGGTAGGGCCGCGGCTCTGGCGACAGCTCCCACGCCCGAAGAGCCAGGAGGGAAAGCCGTGCCTCCTTGGAAAGCTCTTTGGCAGCCGCTCGCGTGGCCCCACAGCCCGTGGGGCTGTGGGCTTTCCGGCGGCCGTCAGCCTCGGGGACACCGGCGCCCACGTGGCGCCGCCGCGCCAGCCTGCAAAGCATTTTCCGGTAGGGCCGTGGCTGTGGCGACAGCTCCCACGCCCGAAGAGCCAGGAGGGAAAGCCGTGCCTCGTTGGAAAGCTCTTTGGCAGCCGCTCGCGTGGCCCCACAGCCCGTGGGGCTGCGGGCTTTCCGGCGGCCGTCAGCCTCGGCGACACCGGCGCCCACGTGGCGCCGCCGCGCCAGCCTGCGAAGCATTTTCCGGTAGGACCATGGCTCTGGCGACAGCTCCCACGCCCGAAGAGCCAGGAGGGAAAGCCGTGCCTCCTTGGAAAGCTCTTTGGCAGCCACTCGCGTGGCCCCACAGCCCGTGGGGCTGCGGGCTTTCCGGCGCCCGTCAGCCTCGGCGACACCGGCGCCCACGTGGCGCCGCCGCGCCAGCCGGCGAAGCATTTTCCGGTAGCGCCGCGGCAATGGCGACAGCTCCCACGCCCGAAGAGCCAGGAGGGAAAGCCGTGCCTCCTTGGAAAGCTCTTTGGCAGCCGCTCGCGTGGCCCCACAGCTCGTGGGGCTGCGGGCTTTCCGGCTGCCGTCAGCCTCGGCGACACCGGCGCCCACGTGGCGCCGCCGCGCCAGCCTGCGAAGCATTTTCCGGTAGGGCCGTGGCTCTGGCGACAGTTCCCACGCCCGAAGAGCCAGGAGGGAAAGCCGTGCCTCCTTGGAAAGCTCTTTGGCAGCCGCTCGCGTGGCCCCACAGCCCGTGGGGCTGCGGGCTTTCTGGCGGCCGTCAGCCTCGGCGACACCTGCAACCACGTGGCGCCGCCACGCCAGCCTGCGAAGCATTTTCCGGTAGGGCCGCGTCTCTGGCGACAGCTCCCACGCCCGAAGAGCCAGGAGGGAAAGCCGTGCCTCCTTGGAAAGCTCTTTGGCAGTCGCTGGCGTGGCCCCACAGCCCGTGGGGCTGCGGGCTTTCCGGCGGCCGTCAGCCTCGGCGACAGCGGCGCCCACGTGGCGCCGCCGCGCCAGCCTGCTAAGCATTTTCCGGTAGGGCCGCGGCTCTGGCGACAGCTCCCACGCCCGAAGAGCCAGGAGGGAAAGCCGTGCCTCATTGGAAACCTCTTTGGCAGCCGCTCGCATGGCCCCACAGCCCGTGGGGCTGCGGGCTTTCCGGCGGCCGTCAGCCTCGGCGACACCGGCGCCCACGTGGCGCCCCTGCGCCAGCCTGCGAAGCAGTTTCCGATAGGGCCGTGGCTCTGGCGACAGCTCCCACGCCCGAAGAGCCAAGAGGGAAAGCCGTGCCTCCTTGGAAAGCCCTTTGGCAGCCGCTCGCGTGGCCCCACAGCCCGTGGGGCTGCGGGCTTTCTGGCGGCCGTCAGCCTCTGCGACACCGGCGCCCACGTGGCGCCGCTGCGCCAGCCTGCGAAGCATTTTCCAGTAGGGCCGCGGCTCTGGCGACAGCTCCCACGCCCGAAGAGCCAGGAGGGAAAGCCGTGCCTCGTTGGAAAGCTCTTTGGCAGCCGCTCGCGTGGCCCCACAGCCCGTGGGGCTGCGGGCTTTCCGGCGGCCGTCAGCCTCGGCGACACCGGCGCCCACGTGGCGCCACCGCGCCAGCCTGCGAAGCATTTTCCGGTAGGGCCGCGGCTCTGGCGACAGCTCCCACGCCCGAAGAGCCAGGAGGGAAAGCCGTGCCTCATTGGAAAGCTCTTTGGCAGCCGCTCGCGTGGCCCCACAGCCCGTGGGGCTGCGGGCTTTCCAGCGGCTGTCAGCCTCGGCGACACGGGCACCCACGTGGCGCCGCCGCGCCAGCCTGCAAAGCATTTTCCGGTAGCGCCGTGGCTCTGGCGACAGCTCCCACGCCCGAAGAGCCAGGAGAGAAAGCCGTGCCTCGTTGGAAAGCTCTTTGGCAGCCACTCGCGTGGCCCCACAGCCCGTGGGGCTGCGGGCTTTCCGGCGGCCGTCAGCCTCGGTGACACCAGCGCCCATGTGGCGCCGCCACGCCAGCCTGCGAAGCATTTTCCGGTAGGGCCGCGGCTCTGGCGACAGCTCCCACGCCCGAAGAGCCAAGAGGGAAAGCCGTGCCTCCTTGGAAAGCTCTTCGGCAGCCGCTCACGTGGCCCCACAGCCCGTGGGGCTGCGGGCTTTCCGGCGGCCGTCAGCCTCGGCGACACCGGCGCCCACGTGGCGCCGCCGCGCCAGCCTGCGAAGCATTTTCCGGTAGGGCCGCGGCTCTGGCGACAGCTCCCACACCCGAAGAGCCAGGAGGGAAAGCTGTGCCTCCTTGGAAAGCTCTTTGGCAGCCGCTCGCGTGGCCCCGCAGCCCGTGGGGCTGCGGGCTTTCCGGCGGCCGTCAGCCTCGGCAACACCGGCGCCCACGTGGCGCCGCTGCGCCAGCCTGCGAAGCAGTTTCCGATAGGGCCGTGGCTCTGGCGACAGCTCCCACGCCCGAAGAGCCAGGAGGGAAAGCCGTGCCTCCTTGGAAAGCCCTTTGGCAGCCGCTCACGTGGCCCCACAGCCCGTGGGGCTGCGGGCTTTCCGGCGCCCGTCAGCCTCGGCGACACCGGCGCCCACGTGGCGCCACCGCGCCAGCCTGCGAAGCATTTTCCGGTAGGGCCGCGGCTCTGGCGACAGCTCCCACGCCCGAAGAGCCAGGAGGGAAAGCCGTGCCTCATTGGAAAGCTCTTTGGCAGCCGCTCGCGTGGCCCCACAGCCCGTGGGGCTGCGGGCTTTCCAGCGGCTGTCAGCCTCGGCGACACGGGCACCCACGTGGCGCCGCCGCGCCAGCCTGCAAAGCATTTTCCGGTAGCGCCGTGGCTCTGGCGACAGCTCCCACGCCCGAAGAGCCAGGAGAGAAAGCCGTGCCTCGTTGGAAAGCTCTTTGGCAGCCACTCGCGTGGCCCCACAGCCCGTGGGGCTGCGGGCTTTCCGGCGGCCGTCAGCCTCGGTGACACCAGCGCCCATGTGGCGCCGCCACGCCAGCCTGCGAAGCATTTTCCGGTAGGGCCGCGGCTCTGGCGACAGCTCCCACGCCCGAAGAGCCAAGAGGGAAAGCCGTGCCTCCTTGGAAAGCTCTTCGGCAGCCGCTCACGTGGCCCCACAGCCCG
Source organism: Rissa tridactyla (assembly GCF_028500815.1). Taxonomy (NCBI): domain Eukaryota; kingdom Metazoa; phylum Chordata; class Aves; order Charadriiformes; family Laridae; genus Rissa; species Rissa tridactyla. The sequence continues at coordinate 10,180 of NC_071468.1, read as the reverse complement.
TGGGGCTGCGGGCTTTCCGGCGGCCGTCAGCCTCGGCGACACCGGCGCCCACGTGGCGCCGCCGCGCCAGCCTGCGAAGCATTTTCCGGTAGGGCCGCGGCTCTGGCGACAGCTCCCACACCCGAAGAGCCAGGAGGGAAAGCTGTGCCTCCTTGGAAAGCTCTTTGGCAGCCGCTCGCGTGGCCCCGCAGCCCGTGGGGCTGCGGGCTTTCCGGCGGCCGTCAGCCTCGGCAACACCGGCGCCCACGTGGCGCCGCTGCGCCAGCCTGCGAAGCAGTTTCCGATAGGGCCGTGGCTCTGGCGACAGCTCCCACGCCCGAAGAGCCAGGAGGGAAAGCCGTGCCTCCTTGGAAAGCCCTTTGGCAGCCGCTCACGTGGCCCCACAGCCCGTGGGGCTGCGGGCTTTCCGGCGCCCGTCAGCCTCGGCGACACCGGCGCCCACGTGGCGCCGCCGCGCCAGCCTGCAAAGCATTTTCCAGTAGGGCCGCGGCTCTGGCGACAGCTCCCACGCCCGAAGAGCCAGGAGGGAAAGCCGTGCCTCGTTGGAAAGCTCTTTGGTCGCCGCTCGCGTGGCCCCACAGCCCGTGGGGCTGCGGGCTTTCCGGCGGCCGTCAGCCTCGGCGACACCGGCGCCCACGTGGCGCCGCCGCGCCAGCCTGCGAAGCATTTTCCAGTAGGGCCGCGGCTCTGGCGACAGCTCCCACGCCCGAAGAGCCAGGAGGGAATGCCGTGCCTCCTTGGAAAGCCCTTCGGCAGCCGCTCGCGTGGCCCCACAGCCCGTGGGGCTGCGGGCTTTCCAGCGGCCGTCAGCCTCGGCGACACCGGCGCCCACGTGGCGCCGCCGCGCCAGCCTGCAAAGCATTTTCCGGTAGCGCCGTGGCTCTGGCGACAGCTCCCACGCCCGAAGAGCCAGGAGGGAAAGCCGTGCCTCGTTGGAAAGCTCTTTGGCAGCCGCTCGCATGGCCCCACAGCCCGTGGGGCTGCGGGCTTTCCGGTGGCCGTCAGCCTCGGCGACACCGGCGCCCACGTGGCGCCGCCGCGCCAGCCTGCGAAGCATTTTCCGATAGGGCCGCGTCTCTGGCGACAGCTCCCACGCACGAAGAGCCAGGAGGGAAAGCCATGCCTCCTTGGAAAGCTCTTTGGCAGCCGCTCGCGTGGCCCCACAGCCCGTGGGGCTGCGGGCTTTCCGGCTGCCGTCAGCCTCGGCGACACCTGCAACCACGTGGCGCCGCCACGCCAGACTGCGAAGCACTTTCCGGTAGGGCCGCGGCTCTGGCGACAGCTCCCACGCCCGAAGAGCCAGGAGGGAAAGCCGTGCCTCATTGGAAAGCTCTTTGGCAGCCGCTCGCGTGGCCCCACAGCCCGTGGGGCTGTGAGTTTTCCGGCGGCCGTCAGCCTCGGCGACACCGGCGCCCACGTGGCGCCGCCGCGCCAGCCTGCGAAGCATTTTCCGGTAGGGCCGCGGCTCTGGCGACAGCTCCCACACCCGAAGAGCAGGAGGGAAAGCTGTGCCTCATTGGAAACCTCTTTGGCAGCCGCTCGCATGGCCCCACAGCCCGTGGGGCTGCGGGCTTTCCGGCGGCCGTCAGCCTCGGCGACACCGGCGCCCACGTGGCGCCGCTGCGCCAGCCTGCGAAGCAGTTTCCGATAGGGCCGTGGCTCTGGCGACAGCTCCCACGCCCGAAGAACCAAGAGGGAAAGCCGTGCCTCCTTGGAAAGCCCTTTGGCAGCCGCTCGCGTGGCCCCACGGCCCGTGGGGCTGCGGGCTTTCTTGCGGCCGTCAGCCTCGGCGACACCGGCGCCCACGTGGCGCCGCCGCGCCAGCCTGCGAAGCATTTTCCAGTAGGGCCGCGGCTCTGGCGACAGCTCCCACGCCCGAAGAGCCAGGAGGGAAAGCCGTGCCTCGTTGGAAAGCTCTTTGGCAGCCGCTCGCGTGGCCCCACAGCCCGTGGGGCTGCGGGCTTTCCGGCGGCCATCAGCCTCGGCGACACCGGCACCCACGTGGCGCCGCCGCGCCAGCCTGCAAAGCATTTTCCGGTAGCGCCGTGGCTCTGGCGACAGCTCCCACGCCCAAAGAGCCAGGAGGAAAAGACGTGCCTCGTTGGAAAGCTCTTTGGCAGCCGCTCGCGTGGCCCCACAGCCCGTGGGGCTGCGGGCTTTCCGGCGGCCGTCAGCCTCGGTGACACCAGCGCCCATGTGGCGCCGCCGCGCCAGCCTGCGAAGCATTTTCCGGTAGGGCCGCGGCTCTGGCGACAGCTCCCACGCCCGAAGAGCCAGGAGGGAAAGCCGTGCCTCCTTGGAAAGCTCTTCGGCAGCCGCTCACGTGGCCCCACAGCCCGTGGGGCTGCGGGCTTTCCGGCGGCCGTCAGCCTCGGCGACACCGGCGCCCACGTGGCGCCGCCGCGCCAGCCTGCGAAGCATTTTCCGGTAGGGCCGCGGCTCTGGCGACAGCTCCCACGCCCGAAGATCCAGGAGGGAAAGCTGTGCCTCCTTGGAAAGCTCTTTGGCAGCCGCTCGCGTGGCGCCACAGCCCGTGGGGCTGCGGGCTTTCCGGCGGCCGTCAGCCTCGGCAACACCGGCGCCCACGTGGCGCCGCTGCGCCAGCCTGCGAAGCAGTTTCCGATAGGGCCGTGGCTCTGGCGACAGCTCCCACGCCAGAAGAGCCAGGAGGGAAAGCCGTGCCTCCTTGGAAAGCCCTTTGGCAGCCGCTCACGTGGCCCCACAGCCCGTGGGCTGCGGGCTTTCCGGCGGCCGTCAGCCTCGGCGACACCGGCGCCCACGTGGCGCCGCTGCGCCAGCCTGCGAAGCAGTTTCCGATAGGGCCGCGGCTCTGGCGACAGCTCCCACGCCCGAAGAGCCAGGAGGGAAAGCCGTGCCTCCTTGGAAAGCTCTTTGGCAGCCGCTCACGTGGCCCCACAGCCCGTGGGGCCGCGGGCTTTCCGGCGGCCGTCAGCCTCGGCGACACCGGCGCCCACGTGGCGCCGCCGCGCCAGACTGCGAAGCATTTTCCGGTAGGGCCGCGGCTCTGGCGACAGCTCCCACACCCGAAGAGCCAGGAGGGAAAGCTGTGCCTCCTTGGAAAGCTCTTTGGCAGCCGCTCGCGTGGCCCCGCAGCCCGTGGGGCTGCGGGCTTTCCGGCGGCCGTCAGCCTCGGCAACACCGGCGCCCACGTGGCGCCGCTGCGCCAGCCTGCGAAGCAGTTTCCGATAGGGCCGTGGCTCTGGCGACAGCTCCCACGCCCGAAGAGCCAGGAGGGAAAGCCGTGCCTCCTTGGAAAGCCCTTTGGCAGCCGCTCACGTGGCCCCACAGCCCGTGGGGCTGCGGGCTTTCCAGCGCCCGTCAGCCTCGGCGACACCGGCGCCCACGTGGCGCCGCCGCGCCAGCCTGCAAAGCATTTTCCAGTAGGGCCGCGGCTCTGGCGACAGCTCCCACGCCCGAAGAGCCAGGAGGGAAAGCCGTGCCTCGTTGGAAAGCTCTTTGGTCGCCGCTCGCGTGGCCCCACAGCCCGTGGGGCTGCGGGCTTTCCGGTGGCCGTCAGCCTCGGCGACACCGGCGCCCACGTGGCGCCGCCGCGCCAGCCTGCGAAGCATTTTCCAGTAGGGCCGCGGCTCTGGCGACAGCTCCCACGCCCGAAGAGCCAGGAGGGAAAGCCGTGCCTCCTTGGAAAGCTCTTTGGCAGCCGCTCGCGTGGCCCTACAGCCCGTGGGGCTGCGGGCTTTCCAGCGGCCGTCAGCCTCGGCGACACCGGCGCCCACATGGCGCCGCCGCGCCAGACTGCGAAGCATTTTCCGGTAGGGCCGCTGCTCTGGCGACAGCTCCCACGCCCGAAGAGCCAGGAGGGAAAGCCGTGCCTCCTTGGAAAGCTCTTTGCAGCCGCTCACGTGGCCCCACAGCCCGTGGGGCCGCGGGCTTTCCGGCGGCCGTCAGCCTCGGCGACACCTGCAACCACGTGGCGCCGCCCACGCCAGACTGCGAAGCACTTTCCGGTAGGGCCGCGGCTCTGGCGACAGCTCCACGCCCGAAGAGCCAGGAGGGAAAGCCGTGCTCATTGGAAAGCTCTTTGGCAGGCCGCTCGCGTGGCCCCACAGCCCGTGGGGCTGTGAGTTTTCCGGCGGCCGTCAGCCTCGGCGACACCGGCGCCCACGTGGCGCCGCCGCGCCAGCCTGCGAAGCATTTTCCGGTAGGGCCGCGGCTCTGGCGACAGCTCCCACACCCGAAGAGCCAGGAGGGAAAGCTGTGCCTCATTGGAAACCTCCTTGGCAGCCGCTCGCATGGCCCCACAGCCCGTGGGGCTGCGGGATTTACGGCGGCCGTCAGCCTCGGCGACACCGGCGCCCACGTGGCGCCGCTGCGCCAGCCTGCGAAGCAGTTTCCGATAGGGCCGTGGCTCTGGCGACAGCTCCCACGCCCGAAGAACCAAGAGGGAAAGCCGTGCCTCCTTGGAAAGCCCTTTGGCAGCCGCTCGTGTGGCCCCACAGCCCGTGGGGCTGCGGGCTTTCTTGCGGCCGTCAGCCTCGGCGACACCGGCGCCCACGTGGCGCCGCCGCGCCAGCCTGCGAAGCATTTTCCAGTAGGGCCGCGGCTCTGGCGACAGCTCCCACGCCCGAAGAGCCAGGAGGAAAGCCGTGCCTCGTTGGAAAGCTCTTTGGCAGCCGCTCGCGTGCCCCACAGCCCGTGGGGCTGCGGGCTTTCCGGCGGCCATCAGCCTCGGCGACACCGGCACCCACGTGGCGCCGCGCGCCAGCCTGCAAAGCATTTTCCGGTAGCGCCGTGGCTCTGGCGACAGCTCCCACGCCCAAAGAGCCAGGAGGAAAAGACGTGCCTCGTTGAAAGCTCTTTGGCAGCCGCTCGCGTGGCCCCACAGCCCGTGGGGCTGCGGGCTTTCCGGCGGCCGTCAGCCTCGGTGACACCAGCGCCCATGTGGCGCCGCCGCGCCAGCCTGCGAAGCATTTTCCGGTAGGGCCGCGGCTCTGGCGACAGCTCCCACGCCCGAAGAGCCAGGAGGGTAAGCCGTGCCTCTTGGAAAGCTCTTCGGCAGCCGCTCACGTGGCCCCACAGCCCGTGGGGCTGCGGGCTTTCACGGCGGCCGTCAGCCTCGGCGACACGGGCACCCACGTGGCGCCGCCGCGCCAAGCCTGCGAAGCATTTTCCGGTAGGGCCGCGGCTCTGGCGACAGCTCCCACACCCGAAGATCCAGGAGGGAAAGCTGTGCCTCCTTGGAAAGCTCTTTGGCAGCCGCTCGCGTGGCCCACAGCCCGTGGGGCTGCGGGCTTTCCGGCGGCCGTCAGCCTCGGCAACACCGGCGCCCACGTGCGCCGCTGCGCCAGCCTGCGAAGCAGTTTCCGATAGGGCCGTGGCTCTGGCGACAGCTCCCACGCCAGAAGAGCCAGGAGGGAGAAGCCGTGCCTCCTTGGAAAGCCCTTTGGCAGCCGCTCACGTGGCCCCACAGACCCGTGGGGCTGCGGGCTTTCCCGGCGCCGTCAGCCCTCGGCGACGACCGGCGCCCACGTGGTGCCGCCGCGCCAGCCTGCGAAGCATTTTCCAGTAGGGCCGCGGCTCTGGCGACAGCTCCCACGCCCGAAGAGCCAGGAGGGAAAGCCGTGCCTCGTTGGAAAGCTCTTTGGCAGCCGCTCACGTGGCCCCACAGCCCGTGGGGCTGCGGGCTTTCCGGCGGCCCGTCAGCCTCGGCGACACCGGCGCCCACGTGGCGCCGCCGCGCCAGCCTGCGAAGCATTTTCCGGTAGGAGGGCCGCGGCTCTGGCGACAGCTCCCACGCCCGAAGAGCCAGAGGGAAAGCCGTGCCTCATTGGAAAGCTCTTGGCAGCCGCTCGCGTGGCCCACAGCCCGTGGGGCTGCGGGCTTTCCAGCGGCCGTCAGCCTCGGCGACACCGGCGCCCACGTGGCGCCGTCGCGCCAGTCTGCAAAGCATTTTCCGGTAGCGCCGTGGCTCTGGCGACAGCTCCCACGCCCGAAGAGCCAGGAGGGAAAACCGTGCCTCGTTTGGAAAGCTCTTTGGCAGCCGCTCGCGTGGCCCCACAGCCCGTGGGGCTGCGGGCTTTCCGGTGGCCGTCAGCCTCGGCGACAACGGCGCCCACTGTGGCGCCGCCGCGCCAGCCTGCGAAGCATTTTCGCGGTAGGGCCGCGGCTCTGGCGACAGCTCCCACGCCCGAAGAGCCAGGAGGGAAAGCCGTGCCTCGTTGGAAAGCTCTTTGGCAGCCACTCGCGTGGCCCCACAGCTCGTGGGGCTGCAGGCTTTCCGGCGGCCGTCAGCCTCGGTGACACCAGCGCCCACATGGCGCCGCCGCGCCAGACTGCGAAGCATTTTCCGTTAGGGCCGCGGCTCTGCGACAGCTCCCACACCCGAAGAGCCAGGAGGGAAAGCCGTGCCTCCTTGGAAAGCTCTTTGGCAGCCGCTCACGTGGCCCCACAGCCCGTGGGGCCGCGGGCTTTCCGGCGGCCGTCAGCCTCGGGCGACACCGGCGCCCATGTGGCGCCGCCACGCCAGACTGCGAAGCACTTTCCGGTAGGGCCGCGGCTCTGGCGACAGCTCTCCATGCCCGAAGAGCCAGCGAGGGAAAGCCGTGCCTCCTTGAAAAGCTCTTTGGCAGCCGCTCGCGTGGCCCCACAGCCCGTGGGGCTGCGGGCTTTCCGGCGCCCGTCAGCCTCGGCGACACCGGCGCCCACGTGGCGCCGCCGCGCCAGCCTGCGAAGCATTTTCTGGTAGGGCCGCGGCTCTGGCGACAGCTCCCACGCCCGAAGAGCCAGGAGGGAAAGCCGTGCCTCGTTGGAAAGCTCTTCGGCAGCCGCTCGCGTGGCCCCACAGCCCGTGGGGCTGCGGGCCTTTCCAGCGGTCGTCAGCCTCGGCGACACCGGCGCGCACGTGGCGCCGCCGCGCCAGCCTGCAAAGCATTTTCCGGTAGGGCCACGGCTCTGGCGACAGCTCCCACGCCCGAAGAGCCAGGAGGGAAAGCCGTGCCTCGTTGGAAAGCTCTTCGGCAGCCGCTCGCGTGGCCCCACAGCCCGTGGGGCTGCGGGCTTTCCAGCGGCCACAACCTCGGCGACACCGGCGCCCACGTGGCGCCGCCGCACCAGCCTGCAAAGCATTTTCCGGTAGGGCCACGGCTCTGGCGACAGCTCCCACGCCCGAAGAGCCAGGAGGGAAAGCCGTGCCTCCTTGGAAAGCTCTTTGGCAGCCGCTCGCGTGGGCCCCACAGCTCGTGGGGCTGCGGGCTTTCGGCTGCCGTCAGCCTCGGCGACACCGGCGCCCACGTGGCGCCGCCGCGCCAGCCTGCGAAGCATTTTCCGGTAGGGCCGTGGCTCTGGCGACAGTTCCCACGCCCGAAGAAGAGCCAGGAGGGAAAGCCGTGCCTCCTTGAAAGCTCTTTGGCAGCCGCTGGCGTGGCCCCACAGCCCGTGGGGCTGCGGGCTTTCCGGCGGCCGTCAGCCTCGGCGACACCGGCGCCCACGTGGCGCCGCCGCGCCAGCCTGCGAAGCATTTTCCGGTAGGGCCGCGGCTCTGGCGACAGCTCCCACACCCGAAGAGCCAGGAGGGAAAGCCGTGCCTCATTGGAAACCTCTTTGGCAGCCGCTCGCATGGCCCCACAGCCCGTGGGGCTGCGGGCTTTCCGGCGGCCGTCAGCCTCGGCGACACCGGCGCCCACGTGGCGCCCCTGCGCCAGCCTGCGAAGCAGTTTCCGATAGGGCCGTGGCTCTGGCGACAGCTCCCACGCCGAAGAGCCAAGAGGGAAAGCCGTGCCTCCTTGGAAAACCCTTTGGCAGCCGCTCGCGTGGCCCCACAGCCCGTGGGGCTGCGGGCTTTCTGGCGGCCGTCAGCCTCGCGACACCGGCGCCCACGTGGCGCCGCCGCACCAACCTGCGAAGCATTTTCCAGTAGGGCCGCGGCTCTGGCGACAGCTCCCACGCCCGAAGAGCCAGGAGGGAAAGCCGTGCCTCGTTGGAAAGCTCTTTGGCAGCCGCTCGCGTGGCCCTACAGCCCGTGGGGCTGCGGGCTTTCCGGCGGCCGTCAGCCTCGGCGACACCGGCGCCCTCGTGGCGCCACCGCGCCAGCCTGCGAAGCATTTTCCGGTAGGGCCGCGGCTCTGGCGACAGCTCCCACGCCCGAAGAGCCAGGAGGGAAAGCCGTGCCTCCTTGGAAAGCTCTTTGGCAGCCGCTCGCGTGGCCCCACAGCCCGTGGGGCTGCGGGCTTTCCGGCTGCCGTCAGCCTCGGCGACACCGGCGCCCACATGGCGCCGCCGCGCCAGACTGCGAAGCATTTTCCGGTAGGGCCGCGGCTCTGGCGACAGCTCCCATGCCCGAAGAGCCAGGAGGGAAAGCCGTGCCTCCTTGGAAAGCTCTTTAGCAGCGCTCACGTGGCCCCACAGCTCGTGGGGCCGCGGGCTTTCCGGCGGCGTCAGCCTCGGCGACACCTGCAACCACGTGGCGCCGCCACGCAGACTGCGAAGCACTTTCCGGTAGGGCCGCGGCTCTGGCGACAGCTCCCACGCCCGAAGAGCCAGGAGGGAAAGCCGTGCGTCATTGGAAAGCTCTTTGGCAGCCGCTCGCGTGGCCCCACAGCCCGTGGGGCTGTGGGCTTTCCGGCGGCCGTCAGCCTCGGGGACACCGGCGCCCACGTGGCGCCGCCGCGCCAGCCTGCAAAGCATTTTCCGGTAGGGCCGTGGCTGTGGCGACAGCTCCCACGCCCGAAGAGCCAGGAGGGAAAGCCGTGCCTCGTTGGAAAGCTCTTTGGCAGCCGCTCGCGTGGCCCCACAGCCGTGGGGCTGCGGGCTTTCCAGCGGCCGTCAGCCTCGGCGACACCGGCGCCCACGTGGCGCCGCCGCGCCAGCCTGCGAAGCATTTTCCGGTAGGGCCGTGGCTCTGGCGACAGCTCCCACGCCCGAAGAGCCAGGAGGGAAAGCCGTGCCTCCTTGGAAAGCTCTTTGGCAGCCACTCGCGTGGCCACACAGCCCGTGGGGCTGCGGGCTTTCCGGCGCCCGTCAGCCTTGGCGACACCGGCGCCCACGTGGCGCCGCCGCGCCAGCCGGCGAAGCATTTTCCGGTAGCGCCGCGGCAATGGCGACAGCTCCCACGCCCGAAGAGCCAGGAGGGAAAGCCGTGCCTCCTTGAAAAGCTCTTTGGCAGCCGCTCGCGTGGCCCCACAGCCCGTGGGGCTGCGGGCTTTCCGGCGGCCGTCAGCCTCGGCGACACCGCGCCCACGTGGCGCCTCCGCGCCAGCCTGCGAAGCATTTTCCGGTAGGGCCGCGGCTCTGGCGACAGCTCCCACGCCCGAAGAGCCAGGAGGGAAAGCCGTGCCTCCTTGGAAAGCTCTTTGGCAGCCGCTCGCGTGGCCCCACAGCCCGTGGGGCTGTGGGCTTTCCGGCGGCCGTCAGCCTCGGGGACACCGGCGCCCACGTTGGCGCCGCCGCGCCAGCCTGCAAAGCATTTTCCGGTAGGGCCGTGGCTGTGGCGACAGCTCCCACGCCCGAAGAGCCAGGAGGGAAAGCCGTGCCTCGTTGGAAAGCTCTTTGGCAGCCGCTCGCGTGGCCCCACAGCCCGTGGGGCTGCGGGCTTTCCGGCGGCCGTCAGCCTCGGCGACACCGGCGCCCACGTGGCGCCGCCCGCGCCAGCCTGCGAAGCATTTTCTCGGTAGGACCATGGCTCTGGCGACAGCTCCCACGCCCGAAGAGCCAGGAGGGAAGCCGTGCCTCCTTGGAAAGCTCTTTGGCAGCCACTCGCGTGGCCCCACAGCCCGTGGGGCTGCGGGCTTTCCGGCGCCCGTCAGCCTCGGCGACACCGGCGCCCACGTGGCGCCGCCGCGCCAGCCGGCGAAGCATTTCCGGTAGCGCCGCGGCAATGGCGACAGCTCCCACGCCCGAAGAGCAGGAGGGAAAGCCGTGCCTCCTTGGAAAGCTCTTTGGGCAGCCGCTCGCGTGGCCCCACAGCTCGTGGGGCTGCGGGCTTTCCGGCTGCCGTCAGCCTCGGCGACACCGGCGCCCACGTGGCGCCGCCGCGCCAGCCTGCGAAGCATTTTCCGGTAGGGCCGTGGCTCTGGCGACAGTTCCCACGCCCGAAGAGCAGGAGGGAAAGCCGTGCCTCCTTGGAAAGCTCTTTGGCAGCCGCTCGCGTGGCCCCACAGCCCGTGGGGCTGCGGGCTTTCTGGCGGCCGTCAGCCTCGGCGACACC